>NC_081407.1:648240112-648340248 GCF_030272615.1 Cryptomeria japonica | reverse complement strand
TGAACGAGAAATCAACCAGGCGACAACATTCCATTGAGTGAGACTGATGATTTTTTCGCCAACCGAAAAATTGTTGCCCTAATAAAACCGTAGGGAAACTTGAAATACCGAGATAGGCTTTTGTAGGGACCCCTCTCGTGGCCCTGTAGGTTCAAACTAATCATTCGCAGGTGCCACAAATTTCGAGTTAGGGCCCGTCAAAGTTTGACAATTTTGAGCACTCAGGGCGCTCAAGGGACGACGTCGGTAGGGTATGACCCCGAGCGTTCGATCGAGTGGGCGGGAAAAATAGGAGCATGCGTAGGGTAATTATGCCTAACTGGACATGTCAGAGCCGATGGTTCGTCATCGCGACGAGCTGAACGAGAAATCGACTAGGCGACAACATTCTATTGAGTGAGACTGACGATTTTTTCACCAACTGAAAAATTGCTGCCCTAATAAAACCATAGGGCAACTTGAAATACCGAGATAGGATTTTGTAGGGATCCCTCTCGTGGCCTCGTAGGTTCAAACGGATCATTCACAGGTGCCACAGATTCCGAGTTAAGGCCCATCAAAGTTTGACAATTTTGAACACTTAGGGTGCTCAAGGGATGATGTCGGTAGGGTATGACCCCGAGCATTCGATCGAGTGGGGGCGCAAAACAGGAGTATGCGTAGAGTAATTATGCCTAACTAGACATGTCGAAGCCGACGGTTCATCATCACGATGAGCTGAATGAGAAATCAACCAGGCGACAACATTCCATTGAGTGAGACTGACGATTTTTTTGCCAACCGAAAAATTGTTGCCCTAATAAAACCGTAAGGAAACTTGAAATACCGAGATAGGATTTTGTAGGGACCCCTCTCGTGGCCCCGTAGGTTCAAACGGATCATTTGCAGGTGCCACAGATTCTGAGTTAGGGCCCGTCAAAGTTTGACAATTTTGAGCACTTAGGGCGCTCAAGGGACGACGCCAGTAGGGTATGACTCTGAGCGTTCGATCGAGTGGGGGGGGGAAACAGGAGCATGCGTAGGGTAATTATGCCTAACTGGACATGTCGGAGCCGACGTTTCCTCATCGCGATGAGCTGAACGAGAAATTGGCCATGCGACAACATTCCATTGACTGAGACTAACGATTTTTCGCCAACCGAAAAATTGCTTCCCTAATAAAACCGTAGGGAAACTTGAAAAATCGAGATAGGCTTTTGTAGGGACCCCTCTTGTGGCCCTGTAGGTTCAAATGGATCATTCGCAGGTGCCACAGATTCTAAGTTAGGGCCCGTCAAAGTTTGATAATTTTGAGCACTTAGGGTGCTCAAGGGACGACGCCAGTAGGGTATGACCCCGAGCGTTCGATCGAGTGGGGGGGCAAAACAGGAGCATGCGTAGGGTATTGTTCATTAAATGAATTGTATTGTTTATGAATTGTATTGCTCATTGAATGAATTTTATTGTATTGTTGATTAAATGAATTGTATTGTTCATTAAATAAATTGTATTGTATTGTTCATTAAATGAATTATATTGTTCATTATAAAAACAACACTTACGATGAAATGAAATGAATTGTATTGTTCATTAAATAGCCATTATTAACCATTGTTAATTATTGGAATGAAGATTAAAGATTTCCATGATAACACCACACACAGATGAGCAACAATTTATATGATCGAATATCAACTTTTGTATATATAAAAATGTCGAATGATTACAAATGTATGTCCATACACAAATATGGCATAAACACAAACTGAAACAAAATGTATATCTAAATACGTGAATGTATGTCCATATACAAAATATACATGCCAACTAGACATGTAAGCATCCCAAAACTATCTATAACATCCTAAGCTGCTGATGGATCATCAAAATCGATCCTCTTCGCCGCACTGCTCGGCTCTGAAGGATCCTGCACAAGAAAAACAAACCACAATTAATATTAGTTATATTATATAATTCACATTCGAAAAGTTAACATAAAAATGAACTATTCATGTTTACCTCATCTCCACGTTTTCTCTTCAGCTTTGCAAGACTCTTAATGTATGTCTTCGGTAGAGGAGGTATGTTTTGAATATTTTCATAAACAACCTACATATGTTTAGAAACATGACATTGATACAAGTTAGCATATAATTGTCACTGATAATAACAAATTATATCTACTAATCAAAAAATAAAATAAACACACATCTACTCGACGCATCTCTTCTTCTTCTTCAGGTATACTGGGTGTAGTCATCAAGGATGTGAAGCCAAGGATTCTCTATATATATACACAACAAGTATATGAAACTATCAATCTATGTCTAGACATGTATAATCACTATAAGTTATTTAAACTATTCATTCAATCATATTTGCATTCAATTACCTTTCCCTTGTCTCCAATTGCACTACTAGATCCTAGATCACACTGCACCGCACTCGTGTTGTTTGTGCCCTACAAGAGTAAAATAAGATATACATGAAAGTTACTACATAATCTAATTAATACAAATATAAATGATGAGCATAAAATACAAATGACTAGGTGCAATAATATATGTACCGTCAAGCTATCGAGGCCAAATGAAATGGCCGACAAGGTGCCCTCCTGATTCTGTCTCAACTCATCCTCGGTCATCAACTGTTAAATAGACCATGTAAATAAAAATTAGTACTTAATATTATCTCATTTATAAATATTTAATTAAAATATAACATGAACTGTGAAAACACAAATCTTACCAATACATCATCAATGTATGATGACGGTGCCTCCTCACCTCTAGCATGTGAGGACTCCCCAGGGTATCCTCTAGTTTGTGTAATAACCTCTGGTGCATCATGCATCTCATGCACCTCATAATCTACACTGTCCACAGCAAGATCAACGGGTTGTCCAACTGGACCCAAGCATATGTGCCCACACATGACACAACTATGTGGCACGCATATGTGTGGAGCCGAGGATGATGTGCCAGCACCACCCGATGCACCGCTACCATCAAAAGTAGGTTGAGCTACTGACGCAGCCTGAGAAACCAAAAGGCTACTCAAAGAGTGAATAGTCGATATGGTCTGTGAAGCTGCCTCACAAATGATATCAGGATGTTGAACTGCAGGTGGGGGATCAATAGGAGGAGGGGGGACATATGGGCCCTGGACTACTCTGACTGCCCCAGGTCTATTTTGGGGCATACCTAAACCTACACCCTGGAAAGGTTGGATGTCAAAGTAGTTCACATGTTTCTGTAAAACAAACTCAGCATACAATTTTTTTATGAAATAGAAGGGGATATCAAGATTGTTGTTGGGTGGTTTGTCGAAAACCATCCACCAACGATCCCAAAAAAATTTCACAATCCCATCATTTGTGCACCATTTGATAGAAAGTTTTGTTTTGTTGGGATCTATAGGCTGACTAGTACGGGGATTGACAAACAAGGAGGCAATTTTGGCTTTGGATATCTCAAGATCCTTGATATCCTTATATGACAAGCCATCTGCATATTTTTCCTTCATAGAATCTCGCCACAAAAGGGCAGCATCGTGCTCCTCAGTCATGGTTTCCATACTTTTTATGATCGATGTGAGAGGATCAAACAATGAGTTTAGACGAGGGATCCTACGATATACAACTGCAATCCCCCTCAATTCATTCAATTTTTGTGCAATCAAATCTTGAATTGAGGGGGGGTTTGGCAAATGAGGATTTGCTTGTTACAGTTGTGGTTGGTTAGTGTTTTCATTGTTATCTCCCATTTTTAACCTAATTGAATGTAAACAATTAAATTTAGTTAACAAATTTAAACAATTAGGTATTTGATTTTAAAAAAACCTAGTTTTCATGAAAAAAAACCATATTTTCAATGAAAAATCAAATAAACATTCACAAAAAATACAAAAAATGAATGAAAATGATTCAAAACGACAAAATTCTTACCTTTAAATCAATTTTTTAGCAATTTTTTGTCAAAAAACCAGATATCGGATGGAGCGGATATCAAATTTTGACAAATTCGCACGACCCGTAAGTTAAAAATGACTCACGGGACTGTCGCTGTCTAAATATAAAAGTCTCAGAAAATCGGATATCCGATTTCAACATTGAAATTATTTTTAAATAACATATATTATATAATTATATAATACGTATTGTATTATATTATATATAATATAATATAATATAAGATAATATAATATTATATTATATTATATTATATTATATTATATTATATTATATTATATTATATTATATTATATTATATTATATTATATATTATATAATATAATATAATAAAATACAATATTATATAATATATAATATAATACAATATTATATAATATAATATAATATTGTGTTATATTATATTATAATATAATATTATGTTATATTATAATATAATATAATATTATATTATATTATATTATATTATATTATATTATATTATATTATATTATATTATAATATAATATTATATTATATTATATTATATTATAATATAATATTATATTATATTATAATATAATATTATATTATATTATATTATAATATAATATATAATATAATTTAATATTATATAATATATAATATAATTTAATATTATATTATATAATATAATATTATATTATATTATATTATATATAATATTATATTATATTATATATAATATTATATTATATTATATTATATATAATATTATATTATATTGTATATAATATAATATGTATTATATAATATTTAACATATAATACGTATTATATAATACGTAACATATAATATATATTTTAAATTAAAATTACAAATAAAAATCGGATATCCGATTTTATCTAATATCCGATTTGCATAGGTAATTACCAGGCCAACGTGTACTAACACCCAGGCCAAGCAAAAAGTCAACACGGATTTTCGCGTTTTTAGGCGAGTGAGGAAGGCTATTTTTTTTCACATCGCCACTTTTTGGCCCCCCTTGATCCTCCACTAACCCATACCAAAAAGAAAAAGTACATTAAAGTTAATGTAATCTATGTTGTTGAACATCAACATATATAAATCATCTAAATTGAATTTTAGTTTTATTCTAATTCTTATTTATCTTATTTCTCAATTTTACTTGTGCAGAAGTGTTATATGTAATGTTCTATTATATATTCACATTACCATATCCTATCATAATGTTTTGCTCAAGGATTTATACCAAAAGGAAAAAGTAGATAAAAGTTAACGTAATCTATGTGGTTGAACATGCAAGTATATAAATCATCTAAATTGAATTTAAGAATCCATCTTTTAAGAATTGGGTATGTAGTTGTATCAGTGATAAGCATGAAAGTCATGTCAACTAGGGATCATTCCCCATGTCCACGATTGTTTTATGTCAAATCCATAAATATGTGTAAGTTCTATATGTGTGAATATAAATTCTTCCCTAACATTTGATCTAATAAATATCACTTTTTGTCAATTTACCTTGAAGTTAACTCTTCACTAATTGTCAAGTATTCGCAATAGTTAAAATGACATTAGGGAGCCTGGTAGATCACTAGGGTCAAGTTCTCCTAGGTTATCCTTCGGAATGGTCGGCTTCATGAGCCTGGCCAATTTAGGTAAATGGAAAAGAAGCTTGCAAATTTCCCAAGATGAAAACTTTGATGGAGATAGATTCATCTTGGTGCTCCAACCAAAAGCATTTCTATGATAAATGTTTCATTTATGCAAATTCATAGTCAATGAATTCTCAAAGCGACTGCATGTTAAATAAATGCACATTGAATTCTTTTAAAAACCAAAATATACAATAAATCACATAAAACAGGTACTAAATGTAATTATGATAGAATAAAAGGTTTGGAGTTAAAAAATTTGAATTTAAATTGCTAAATCTCAAGGGTCAGTATTGTATGGTGCAATATTGATTGGACACCCCATTATTGACCAATAACAAAAAAAAAGGCTAATACTTAAGTAGAGAATAAATGCCTAGACATTTAGGGTGGATGGAGAATAATCTAATAATAAATGTGATACATACGAATGTGTGCATGAATCCACGGGATAAGATAGAATATAAGGGTGTATGTAAATTAACAAGGGTGGCTAATTAGAGAATGGGCCAAGATTTCGACAAGATTGCATCATTTCTTGATATATGGTTGAATTAATCCATCCTCTAATAATATACCCAAAACTAAGGATAGTTTGACTAGATTAAAATATTTTACCATTATGTTTTGACCATACATTGACGTGCATGTGAATCCTAAAATAGTAATACATCTCAAAGCATATGGAATGTGGAATATATCATTTAAATTAGATGCTTGGACGTCAAATAATAGTTAATATAGATAGAGTAATGGACCTTGGCACATACTAGCATGTGATACTCATTCTTTATATTTGAATCCTTCATGAGAGCCTAAAAAATAGAGAAATTATGTATAATGAGTAGCTTATATCTCAAGAATTAAATAGACATCAATAAAATACGTGAACCTATTTAACAATCTAGAAGATTAAGAAATATGAAAATGAGTCGTAAGTTTAGGGGTATCCTCATGTGCAAAAGGTTCTGTGACGTAGTGCCCTATGGTATATTGATACTACCACATCCTGTCATATAAAAGCTTTATTTAGAAATGGTGATTGCATGCTTCATATGAGAGAAATTATAGAAGAGGGAAAATAGTAAATGAATTTATTATGCCGAAGGTGTCTCTTATATGAATTGGATGAGCTGTTTTTGGGCATCAACGATTGTGAGTAAAGGAGACAGCATTGCAAGACGATTGGGAATATTGGAGTTGTCCGTTGTCCATTAGTTTTATTCTTCATTTTTTGTCAGAATGTGTGCACTGCTCATCGTCTCTCGATCTTCTCATTTTACCACTATCTCTCCTCTTGCAGTCACGATCAGATGAGATTTTTTCTAAAATTCTACTCCTCCATTAATGCAAACATAGTACGCTCAAATATTTGAGCTCTCACAATCTAAATTTTAGGGTTCCTGCCACTTGTTCCGTGTGCCTCTTTAATAATTCATAAATGTCATTATTTTCTTATTTTTTATTTCTATACAATTTAGTTGTTGCACGGTTTCCCATGATAAGTGAATGGTGGGACCTTTTTTAATTACTAAGTACACTCAACCTTTACGTTTCCATTTGTCTAAATCGAACCATCTAGTAATTCTGAAACCCTAAAAAAGTTGTATGGGTTTTATAGACACTTCAAAATTTACTATGTTTGTATGTGTTAAAATGACTATGTTAGTGGGGTTTAAGTTATTTACTTATTATTCTATTAATGTATTATATATAATAATAATAATATTGAATAGAAACATATTTTTTTAGATAGTTCAAGTAATTTATGGTGAAAATGTAAATAGAAAAGAATAATTTTTTATTTTCAAATAGAAATAAACTATACAAATCATGTAAATTGTATTAGTATTATTGTAATATTATCATAAAAACTCAACCTTCAAGGACCCAACAACAAAAAACAGATGCGAACCAACCCATAAAAACCAGGGCAAAGCAGCCCCATAGAATAATAGACAAGAACAATACAAAATTTCTAAAGAACAAAACTACAACACTTTGACCAATTTATCATTCTTCTGAATGACATCCTCATTTATTTTCTAAACTTTCTTAATGATGTTGTCAACACGGGTCACACCCTTATCTTTTCTATGGAGCCTCGTCATTGGACCAAGTAGGGGCTTCTCTTTCGTATCCAGATCCGCATCCACATCCTCTGAGGGAGCCCTAAGTTTCTTACAGGTACCAGCATTCACAACCTTAGCTTTCTTCACCATCTCAATGCTACCAGTGGGGCACTTGCCCTGAGAAATATAATGAAGAACTTCAGCCTATTCATTGAGTCTACGTAGACCAATGCTAGTATTGTTCATGGCAGACATACTCACCTCCACCACCACACTTAAACTATGTTGATGTTTATAAGTCATTTTCCAAAGCCTTAATGTGCTCTTCATGTTCCTCCTTAAGGTCTTTAATACCATTAGCCAGGGTATGCGTATTCGAAACCTAATACTGTCGATGTCCCCATTAGGTGGATTGGCCTTCTCTTTGAGATTATTAATCTCCTGAAAAATCTAGGTGAATTGGGCATTTTGGTTATCCTTTAATTTCCTCAAGTTAATATTCGTAATCCTATTCTCAGGGACCGACAAACCATCTCCTTAGGAGTAAACCCACCACCAAGAGTAGGTATAGAAACATTGACACCCTAATCCTCCACAGGCCTGTCCAAATCAATCTGAGAGGCATTCAGTCGCTTAGAATAATTCTCATTGACATTGTTAAATACTTTGGTTTTGTCAATAGCTCTTGACATAGAAACCCTGGCCACTCTTTTAACCTTCACATCAGAACTAGCATCCACCGAATTAGGGACATGTTCAGGGTCATCCTCCTCGTTAGATAAAATAATTTAGTTTCTGCTAGTACGGTTAGGGATTTTAGACGATGAGGGTCCTTGTTTGTTATAAATGTGAAAGACTTCATTCCCATCGAAGTCCACCTCTTCATCAGAAGAGATTTCCCCATAATGAATATGGACATTCTTCTTGTATTCTATACCAGTTTTAGCACTCGGATTCCTCTCGACATGGATAGTCTTGGCATACTTCATAATCAACGGGAATAAGCCCTCATGGAGAACAAGGGAGGATGCACATTTCTCATGAGCCCTAATGCTATTATTCAATGATGAGACCAAATAAAAGGCCAAGGAAATGCACTTGCGATGCCGAAAATGATTAATAATGATGAAGTGATAGCTAAGTAAGCTACAGAATTTACCATCAAGGGTGAGGCAGCGCACGATAACCTTTGAGACCTCCTACCATGGCTTCGGAAGTGATTGTTTCTCCCACCCAACATTATTGTTCTTTCTCACCTTCTCCCTTTCCTTCGGCGGGAAAAAGGTTTTCATCGTCACCATCGCACATTTCTTATGCTTGTAGAATTTGGTGCCCTTGTTCAGAATTTTGGATACCTTAGCCACCATCTCCTCGTTAACCTCCAGCTCCATACCATAGACATAGATAAAACCATCCTTCCACCCATTAAGAAAGGCCTCAGTAACAAGGGCATCCGCACCTTGAAGCGTCTTGATATAACTAGTCAAAACTCCTGCAGAAAGTTCTTTCCATATTGCTTCCTTATTTCGTCATTTTTCATAGACTATGGGATCCAAACGGTTCCTATCTCCCCCAATATTAAAAAATACTAATTCTCAACAACCTGCAACACAAACAGAGTTGAGCTAAACCATATAAAAACAATTAAAAAAGCGACCAGAAAGTTCGTCTTTCCCCTCATAAAAGAAGTCTTGCCCATGACACTTTGGAAGACGTCATTCTCCATCATTTCCAAAACCCCTTGAGCTTCACATGCATCATAATCATTACGGAGTAGGTTAAGAAGATCCACTGGGATCCGATCATAATTGTTCCAAACTTTCCTATTTGGCAAGTCGGCCCCAATGTTGGCCTAAATATCTGCAAGCTTATTACCTTCACAGTAGACGTGTGAAATGTTAAATTCATAGAAGCCCCTGAGAAGAATTAGGCTAACTTCAATAATATATTTAATCGACCAAATAGGAGAGGAGGAAGTCGTTAAACAATGATGTTTAGGGAGTCACACTCCAACCAGACCCTTCTCAAACCTCTCTTTGGCCAATTTGATATTGGTATACATTGTGAAGGCCTCAGTAAAGTGATTTATCTGGGTACCCAAAGAGAGGGCCACTGTCGAGACCATCCTTCCATTGGGGTCAGTGCAAGAAGATGAGTCCACTTTTTGGCCAAAAAGTGGAAGTGTTTTCCCTGATTTTCAAATTTTGTCTCATTTGAGCTTAAATTTTGAAACACTTAGAGATTGAATCTTGGGAAAAGTTAGGAAAATAAAAGATAGCCCTCTGAGTGTACTGTACAAAAATGTAATTTATTTTAATACCCACATAATAAAAAATAACTTTTTGAATGGAGTTCTGAAAACTATGTTTTAAAAATGCCTGTTTCAGGACCATACCATGCATGTGTATGACCCACACTTTTTGACACAATTAAAATTATTTTCTCAAACCGTTTTGGGAAATGGTTTGTAACACACTGAAGATTGATGAGCATATTTTTCTGTATTTTTTTTTGTAATATTTTTTTTTTAATTAATTTTTTAATGTCCATAATTATCTTTTTAAAATTTTGATGTTTACGACCCACATAATTTGATGTAAACTTAACATTTTTTTTTATTTTTTTTTTTTTAAATACAAAATAATTTTTTGTAGATTGATGACATATAATTTTTTTTCCAAAATTCTTTAAAATAAAAAAGTTATTAAATTAACAAAATTAGTTAATATTTCAAATTTATGGACCCGATTTAGTATAAATTAAATGAAAAATAGTTAAAATAATCAATTTTTAAATAAATTTACATATTTAGAATCTAGACAGTATAATCTGAAATGAGTTTTAATTTCGTATAAAAATTCTCTGATTAGAGGCACGTAAACTATTTCAGAAGTTCGTATTTGTGCTTTCCTTCATGGAGATTTGAATTTACAGGTCCATGTCTCAGGTGTGGCCATCCCAGGCCTATCCCGAGCCTAATCCCGAGCCAAGTGGCACGATGTGAATCAACTTCCATAAAACGGGCCCTCATTTTCAAACAAGGAAAAAAAAGGAAAAATGCGATTTAGAAACAGGGGCCCGTTTTTAAAAACGGGCCCCCGTTTTGTTTAAAAGCGGACCCCCATTTTAGAACAAAACGGGGACCCGTTTATTTTTGCTTCAAACCCCCGTTACCTTTCGGCTCAGGTGCCCGAAGCATAAACGGGCCCCCGTTTATAAGAGCACGTTTTCCAACACACGGACTTCCGCGAATTTGTGACTTATTGCCTTGCACTTGCCCATTGTTATCACACACCACTCCCCCACATCCAGCACATCTGAGATTCCCGTTCGTCGCACCATCAATTAATGTTACTTTAGGTCTAGTGTTTTTTTTAAATGTTATAAAAATTGATTAACAAGATATGAGAAAGAGTTTATTGAATTAATAGATAGAGAGAAAAATCAATCCAATGTCATTTCTTTCAATGAAATGGAAAATATTTTTGCAAGAAGAGCATCCTCAAGAATCAAGACAATAGATAAAGTAGTAAATGTTGTCAAGTGAGTGCTAAGAT
Source organism: Cryptomeria japonica (assembly GCF_030272615.1). Lineage (NCBI taxonomy): Eukaryota > Viridiplantae > Streptophyta > Pinopsida > Cupressales > Cupressaceae > Cryptomeria > Cryptomeria japonica. The sequence continues at coordinate 648,329,033 of NC_081407.1, read as the reverse complement.
CAACTTTCCCATTGGACTTCTCAAAACATGGTACCTCTGTTTGCTTTGAGATAGGATTCTTTAGGACGGTATATTAAAGTAGTCTACGTGTGCAATATGGTGGAAGAGTTAGTTGGGATTAGGTTTGGCCTGTACTGGCCAATTATTCAAATGTCCAAATCTCTACTACGATACATGATTTATAAGGATTATTTCCATAAAAAATTAAACCAATTGAATAATTGTAGTGCTCTATTGTATTTAAGTTAAGAGTGTAAAATTTTCTCTTTCCCAATTGAATGATCCTTCATCCTTTTTAGCTATACATTGAATAATAAATAAATATTTTCCAGCATCTATATCCATTGCGACAAGAATCTTCGATAGAAAAATAATAATAAGAAGAAGAAGTAAAGAAAAATGAAATGGCATTATACTAGAATACATTATTTTAATGACCCAAAATAGTAAATTAATGGATACTAAGCAATTGGAGCTAGTTAAATGCCTTGCTGAAGGAGTAATTACCAAAATAAAAGAAAAAAAGAAAAGAGGAGACTATGTTTAAACTGGTTCAATTTAAAACTTCCTAATAGTATCCTCGTGTGGCATACATTACCAAGCACTGAGAAAGAATTTTTTATATCGCTTGTAGATCTAAATGCATCTCACCTTAGGTGGTTAATCGGGTCAATGGAGATGGAAAAATCCTTTACAAAGGTTGCACATTATCTAGTAAGCACAATAGTTTTAAAAGATAATAAATAAATAATAAGAATGAAATTAGAACAAGAATTTAATCAAATGTAAATGCACTCCACTCATCACCTTCATCGCCCAATTGAATAAACTAAGAAAATATAAGCTAAGCTGGTAGTTTAGATGTTGTCCAATGCCCTTAGAAACTATATGAATAGCATGTTGGACACCTTATCCATCATCTCCTCATTAACCTCCAGCTTCATACCATAGACACAGAGCACACCATCCTTCCACCCATGAAAAAAGGCCTCGGTAACAAGGGCATCCGCACCATGAAGCGTCTCGATATAACTAGTAAAAACTCTTGCCAAAAGTTCTTTGCATACTGCTTCCTTATTTCATCATTTTTCATAGACTATGGGCTCCAAACAGTTCCTATCTCCCCCAATCTTGAAAAATACCTAATCTCAACAACCTACAACACAAGCAGAGTTGAGCTAAACAAAAACAATTAAAAACGCCACCAGAAAGTTCGGCTTTCCCCTCATAAAAGAAGTCTTGCCCAGGACACTTTGGAAGATGTCATTCTCCATCATTTCCAAAATCCCCTTGAGCTTCGCACGCATCATGATCATTACGGAGTAGGTTAAGAAGATCCAATGGGATCCGATCATAAATGTTCTAAACTTTCCTACTTGGCAAGTCGGCCCCAATGTTGGCCTAAATATCGGCAACCTTATTACCTTCACGATAGACATGTGAAATGTTAAATTCGTAGAAGCCCCTGAGAAGCATTAGGCTATCTTCAATAATATGTTTAATCGACCAACTAGGGGAGGAAGAAGTTGTTAAACAATTAATGATGTTTAGGGAGTCAGACTCCAAGAAGACCCTTCTCAAACCTTTCTCTTTGGCCAATTTGATATTGGTATACGTTGTGAAGGCCTCACTAAAGTGGTTTGTCTAGGTACCCAAAGAGAGGGCCACCGTCGAGACCATCCTGCCATTGTTATCACGCACCACTCCCCCATATCCAGCAGGTTCGGGATTCCCCTTCGCCGCACCATCAATTAATGTTACTTTAGGTCCAATATTTTTTTTTAAACGTTATAAAAATTGATTAACAAGATATGAGAAAGAGTTTATTGAATTAATAGATAGAGGGAAAAATCAATCCAATGTCATTTGTTTCAATGAAATGAAAAAGATTTTTGCAGGAAGAGAATCCTCAAGAATCAAGCCAATAGATAAAGTAGTAAATGTTAGGCCCAATATGGAAAGCTAATGTACTGAGAGGGGAGGGGTGAATCAGTACTTCAAAAATTTTCTTGAATAATAACTTTACTGTTATGCATAAACCGAATAGTGCAGTAACATAAAATAAAGTTAAAACAAATAGGTAACAATTATACATGATTCACTCCATAACACATATATTTTGGTTACGCAAAAACTCTTGGTTAGAGAGAAAAACTACAGTGGGGATGGCACCCACAACTTCACTACTGCAATAATAAAGATACTCGGTTAGAGCTACATTTAGCTATTTCTGATAGCTTACCCTGTTAGGAGTAACAAGATCTATTAGATCTACCTTGCTAAAGGATTTTACAACATTTATTCTGAATGCTGCACTTGGTTAGAGGCTTTACAATTTATAGACTTGGTTAGAGTCTTTTACCTTGTTAAAGGTTTCTCTTTCAATCTTCACAATATTACAATAAAATCATTACAAATATCTGCAACTTTACATCTGAAATGTTATAGCAGATTCTATGTGCTCAGAATAAGATTACCTTGCTTATAGCATACCTCGGTAACCCATATAGTAACTCGATAAACCCTTCTGTTTACTTTGTTCTTCGACTGTTCTCTGAAAACCTTCTCAGTGACCTATGTGTCTCTGTAACAGTCTTCCTTCATACATACATGCACACACCTTGCTCTTAACTCATGCTGTATAAATAGATCTCTTAAAATGGTGATCTAATTCATTGCTTCGATCTTACAAACAAGATTTATCGAATGAATAACTATACAAAATATTTCATTGGTTAAATTGTCCTTGTAATCATACACAATCTTCTGGTGCAATTTCCAATGTAATAACGGTTAGATGTGCCTCGATCTTGTAACACGTTTTAATATGTATGTCCAGGTTCAATGTATTTGGTAACATGTTTCACTCGGTGAATATCAACTCAGTGTGTCATCTTTACTACTCGGTAGTCTCAAAAAGATACTCAGTAGACAGCTCGGTGTATATTGTGTTATGTAACTGCTTTCTTCTGTAACCGACTAGACTGTGCATACCGACTTCTCTGTGTATATACCGACTGCATGATTCGGTAGTGCTAACCGACTAGAATGTATAGTATGACTTTGAATATAAAAACTAATGGAAATTTGATAAGTAGTAACAATCTCCCCTTTTGACATTATTTGAGATGTTTGACAAAAACTACTTTCAAAGTCATAACTCAAAAATCTATATACTTGCAAAATGACTATAGTTGACAGTAAATACAATAGTCAACGAAATAGTATATTCAGATATACTCCCCTTATCATTATTTTGTACATAACTCTAATTTTGCATGCTCAGTTATGTGCTTGTGTGCTATGCTTGCTCTGCATACTCTGTATACTCTGCTCGGTATACTCCTATACTCTGCTCGGTATACTCCCCTTTATACAATACTCAAAACTGTATTATCAAAACTGTATCACTCCCTAAATATAGTATATTACTCCCCTTATGTAGTATTACTCCCCTTTTTTGACAAACATCAAAAAATTAATTTCCATCCGGGGGTGGTAACTGATCAAAAATAGATTTATACTTCTTTTGGGCGTTGGTGAGTGCAACTGAGAGTGCATCCTTTACACTTTCCATTAATGAATTTTGTGCTTGAATATCAGCCAATAGTGATATTAAGCCATCAAGAGTGCTTCCCTCTTGTGTAGTTGATAGGCATGTAGCTCGGTTGATCTGTTCTTGAACTGATGAGAGATGAGGAAGGAATAATGTCTGGAGGATCATTATATCCATCCTGATCTTATGCTCTTCATTTCTGAGTTCTAATTGTTGAGCCATGAGCTGTTGAAGCTTGGTATAAAAATTCTGAACTGAATTTGGCTCTGTGGTCAACTTAGTTGAGAGATCGGTGATCTCTTTCTCAATTGCATCAATTTTATTCTTGATATCTTTAATGAATAAGGAAAATGTACAAAGTTTCTGAAATAAATAAAGAATATGCTTGAGTTGAGGGGACAACTCAGCAATGAATTTGACAAGCTTGACTTTTCCTATAGCTAGAGCTTTTTGTACCTCTTCTATCATTTTTGCAGTCAGCTCTTTATCTTTTAGCTTGCTCAGGTACTCAGATGCATCAACTCCATATGTTTCTATTTGATTAAGGAGTTCATCTAGTTGATTATGGATGGCTGCATCGGTTGACACTGTTGCTGATGGTAGCATTTTTGTTAGCAGTGTCTTCACCTTCTATAGTACTTTATTCTTCGTTTGAATAGCCATCTATTTTTCTTGTTCAGCCTTTGCTTTGCATAGTTCATCGAAATCAATAAGTGCTTGCCCCTTTAATTTTGAGATATCCACATTGGGCAACACTATCAGTTTAGTCAAGTCAACTTTAAAACTATGCTTTTTCACTTTCTTTTCTTTACCTTTGGTCGGTTGGACCAAGACAATTGCTTGTGAGGCTTGCTAACCCTCGGTAGGTTGCTCAATAGATGCAACACTTTGGTATGTTCCTGTAGCCGTTGAGGTGTTCTTGGGTGTCTCCGTACTGGGATTCTCCGCTGCTACATTCTCAGTGCTTGATGGTGCTTGAGAGGTCATTTCTTGAGTTGTACCTTCTACTGCTTTAGACTGGTGACCATCGGTGCCTTGTGTTGTATCTTTAGGTGCTTCGGTAGAGACAGGTGGCTTGACCGGCGGATAAGGCTGAACTTGTACTATCACAAATTCACTAGATACAAGTTTTGCATAGGTAGTGCCTTCTATCATTTCCTACTCCGGTGCTTCTGCATCCATGACATCTTCATCATTTTGAATAGTGTCAGTCGGGTCTTGCTCGATAGCATCAAGACCTTGCTCGGTGACATCAGGGTCTAACTCGGTGACATCAACAATTTCAACATGAGATTGTTCATCAACATCTTTTAGTTTGAAGATTTCCTACCACTTGGCTTTTGTCTCATTTTCTACATCAATGTATAGCCCATTCATCAATTTTAAGGCTCTCTATTTGACAAGAAATTTAGAATTGTAGGCTGTCAAATGCTCCTTTATTTCTGCTACAGACATATCAGGAAATAGATGGACTAGACTTCTTTCTCTAATTCATTTCTCTGAGTCCATTGCATATTTCCACCTATTATCAATATGCAAGTAAAGTTCATTTGGAAGTGACTTTACAAGTTCTAATGGAGCTAGCCGAAACTTTAGAAGTGTACAAATGACAGCTTCTTCAATTTACCGCTTCTCATCATTATTCCTAGTCTCATACTTGACATATCTAAATCCTGCAAATCCACCATATTCTTTAAGATTGGCACAAAAGTTTTCAACACTATGAATATTTACCTTCTTGCTTTTTACAATCTGGAATTTGTTTGCATCATCAGATTCTGTATCACTAGACTCTTTTGCCAAAATGAGTCTCCGAGTAGATTTCTTGTAGGTCTTGGTTACCTTGGGAACAGTAACACTATTTTGTTTCTTACTCGGTGATGCAGCTGATGCTCTAGTGTTAGGTCACTTTGTTGGTGGAGTCGATAGGGCCTTTGTAGTGTCCAGTTTCTTTCTTTTCAAAACTTTACCCTTAGGCAACTCGGTACTCAATGTTATTGCTGCCTCTTGAGCTTTTGATTCCTCTTTGGTAATGGCAAGAGTGCCTTTGATAGGTGTAGAGGAGGATTCTTCTCCGAATTTCTCAGATAAAACCTTTATCATCTTTGTAGCCTTTCTTGTAGCTTTAGGTACTGCAATGCTCATTTTCACCTTTTCCTTAACTTCTTCATAAGTTCCATATCTTAGTTCAGTAGCATGCCTCGGCAGTGTAAGATATGCATCAATTTGTTGTTGTGTGATATCATAGTCAATCTCGTAACCCATTGGTGGCAAAGATTGAGTCCTTGGTTCTATAGCATTCACATAGCAGTAATCGGTGTCTACCTCAAAACATATATCATCCTTATATTTCTCTACCAGCTGTGGTGGAATCTTGTGCCTATTGTGCATCTTTTCTTGAAATTTGTTTAAGTAGTCATCCATGATATCATTAAAATTATCCCCCAATTTCTTGATAAAGTCATTAATTTGATGGGTGATAGGTCGATGTAGCTCCCAAACTACTTTACCGACTGAGGGAAAGAACTTCTCAAAGTAGAAAAACATGCATACAAGAAGTGAACCAAACTTCAGTGTATTTGTTGAGTTGTTCTTCTTCGGCTTCCTTATTGTGTTCAGGTTCTCAAACAAGTTCTTCAGTAGCACTCCACATAGATCTACTTTCATTCCCTTTTTCACTATTTTGTAGGCTAAGTCAACTACTGCACAGGGTACACTGTTTTCCCTTGTTGATTGGAAGAAACAGTAACCAATTACTCTAATTGCAAACTTAAGTTCTACATCAGTGACATTATTCATTTTTAGTCCTCGGTAATCAGATTCAACTCTAGTTAAACTGATTAACTCCTTCTGTGATATCATGTTTTGTGCTTGTGCATGATCATATATAGGATATCCGGTGATCACATAAATGATTTCCTTAGTGATTTTGAATGGTTGTTCCTCTAGCCACATAAAATCATCATGAACTCTGCTTAAAATAAACTTAACCTACTGGGGTTTGAATACACAGGGATAGGTCAGGGCTTCAATTAATCCCTTGATTTTGATATGCTCGTACTTGCTATCCATTTTTCCATCGGTACATAGATCATCATATGTGTCACTAATCTCAACATGACTGAGTTCTTCAACACGGCATTTGGTGAAGAATCTAACATCTTCGACTAACAAGACTCGATCCGGGATGAGTGAAAAGGCAGTTTTGTCATCCGGTTTAGAGGCGACTTTAGGAGTCAAAGTGTATTTCAGATATGGCTTCTCCACATTCTTAACAACTACGGGATCTTGGATCTTGGGTGCCATTTGTAAATTTCAGATAAAACTTAGCAAACTATCCTTAGGGTTTGACAGTTTACAAACGACAAACGATTCACACTCGGTAGATAATAGCAATTTGACAAGATCGGAAAACCAGCTTGACAATGTGATGAGATTTGATATAAATACCTTGGATTCACTTTGAATGAAGTTTGATTGCCTTGATTCACTCTGCTCTACTCTCTTGAAAACTTGGTGAATGAAAATGACCGCGAAAATACCTTTAAGTACACAAAATACCTTATCGGGCTCCGTGCAGGTTAGGTCAAAACATTAAATGCACTCGGTTTACCTTTAACCGATTTACTCTCATTTCTTTCATTTTAACCGAGTAACCAAATTTCCTTCATTTACCGACTTGACAGGTTCCTGTATTCACCGACTTGACAGGTTTCCTGTAAAGTACTTTTGATAGAATTTCAAACCTACTAATGCATCTTAACTATGCAGATTTTGAATTTAGTACATACTAGAATAGGAACTGTTATGATTTTAACCTTTAGAGAATGCAGTCCCTTCATACCTTTTCTGATTAATTTGGAATAGGTGCACCTAACTTGGTAGGTAAGGTGCTTTCTTCATCTGACATGATTTCCTTCTTTTTCCAAATCATCTTGAATTTTTCTTTTATCTCTTCAGTGTCTCCTCTAGGTTGATCTCTGCAATCTCCAGCTAAATGTCCAGCTTTGTGACAATGAAAACATGCCATACCAGGATTTCTCCATGATCTTCAGTTGTTCATTCCAAACCTTATAAAACAGTTGGCACTTATATGTCCATATCTTCCACAACATTCACACCATATTCTTGTATTGTAATCCCATGGTACTACTGCATATTGTCAGTAAGGATCTGTGTGAGTTCGGTGACCTCTAGTGTTTGCTCAGTGTGCAGGCCACATGTGATTCTTTTGCTTAAGCTGGCACTTCTCGGTACTATGTCCATATCTATTGCAGTTTTTACAAAACCTTTTGAATTTTGCCTTCTGATAGTTGTTAACAGACTTTGTCCTACATTGATTAGATGTGTTACCATATTTATTGCAATTGTAACAATAATCATTTGACTTAGTGATATTCGGTTGCTTACCTTTTCTGATCTGGCATATGTTGGCAGTATGACCTTGATTTCCACAGTAGTAGCAAATAGGCTTCTTCCTTTTGATTTTATTCCTGTTTCCAGCTTGCTTTGATGATTCTCCTCTCTCGGTAGTATGAATTCCTTTCTCGACAGAGTCTTTTCCTTTGTAACCGAGTCCTGCATCTTTGTTGGGTCTTCTTGTATCCAGTTGCTCATCCAACATCTTTGATGCTTCATAACTCTTCTTCAATGTTTCTTTGGATTTCTTCTCTGTTTCAAGTTCATCAGTCAACCTTGATACTTCAAGTTTCAATGCTTGATTCTCATCATTCTTTAGTGTTGCTTCATGATGTGCATAGCCTAGTTGATCTGTCATATTTTGTTGAATCCCAGTTAACCTTATTTCATCATTCTTATCAGATACCAAGACCTCAAGTTGTTGTTTCTCTCTTTGTAGATCTCTTGCTTTATCCTCAGCTGTCCTCAATGCATCTAGATTTTCAGTCATCTGTGTACTGAAATGTTCATGTTCTCTTTTCATTGCTTTTAGTTGATCAGCCAATGCTTTGTTCTTTTCTTTCAATACTCCAATCATTTCTTCAATTTCTTCAGATATACTGTTCTCAGATGATGTCTCAATTTGTTCCACTAACTCTTGAGAATCCTACAAGTCATCGAATAATCTTCTTCTTACTTTCAGAGATTTTTGCATTTGCCTTTGCATGTCTGCAATCACTTGATTTGCATGATCCAGCTCTTCTTGCAGATATACAATCCTCCGAGATTTTTTATAGCCTTCCATTGATAAGATCTTTCTCTTTCGGTAGTTAAACCCTTTTCCAAGATTCAAGCTCTAATACCAATTGTTAGGCCCAATATGGAAAGCTAATGTACTGAGAGGGGAGGGGTGAATCAGTACTTCAAAACTTTTCTTGAATAATAACTTTACTGTTATGCATAAACCGAATAGTGCAGTAACATAAAATAAAGTTAAAACAAATACGTAACAATTATACATGATTCACTCCATAACACATATATTTTGGTTACGCAGAAACTCTTGGTTAGAGAGAAAAACTGCGGTGGGGATGGCACCCACAACTTCACTACTGCAATAATAAAGATGCTCGGTTAGAGCTACATTTAGCTATTTCTGATAGCTTACCCTGTTAGGAGTAACAAGATCTATTAGATCTACCTTGCTAAAGGATTTTACAACATTTATTCTGAATGTTGCACCTGGTTAGAGGCTTTACAATTTATAGACATGGTTAGAGTCTTTTACCCTGTTAAAGGTTTCTCTTTCATTCTTCACAATATTACAATAAAATCATTACAAATATCTGCAACTTTACATCTGAAATGTTATAGCAGATTCTATGTGCTCAGAATAAGATTACCTTGCTTATAGCATACCTCGGTAACCCATATAGTAACTCGATAAACCCTTCTGTTTACTTTGTTCTTCGACTGTTTTCTGAAAACCTTCTCGGTGACCTGTGTGTCTCTGTAACAGTCTTCCTTCATACATACATGCACACACCTTGCTCTTAATTCATGCTGTATAAATAGATCTCTTAAAACGGTGATCTAATTCATTGCTTCGATCTTACAAACAAGATTTATCGAATGAATAACTATACAAAATATTTCATTGGTTAAATTGTCCTTGTAATCATACACAATCTTCTGGTGCAATTTCCAATGTAATAATGGTTAGATGTGCCTCGATCTTGTAACACGTTTTCATATGTATGTCCAGGTTCAATGTATCTGGTAACACGTTTCACTCGGTGAATATCAACTCGGTGTGTCATCTTTACTACTCGGTAGTCTCAAAAAGATACTTGGTAGACAGCTTGGTATATACTGTGTTCTGTAACTGCTTTCTTCTGTAACCAACTAGACTATGCATACTAACTTCTCTGTGTATATACTGACTGCATGATTCGGTAGTGCTAACCGACTAGAATGTATAGTATGACTTTGAATATAAAAACTAATGGCAATTTGATAAGTAGTAACAGTAAATGTTGTCAAGTGAGTGCTAAGATCAACTTTCCCATTGGACTTCTCGAAACATGGTACCTCTATGTGCTTTGAGATGGGATTCTTTAGGACGGTATATGAAAGTAGTCTACGTGTGCAATATGATGGAAGAGTTAGTTGGGATTAGGTTTGGCCTGTACTGGCCAATTATTCATATGTCCACACCTCTACTACAATTTTATAAGGAGTGTTTCCATAAAAAAGTAAACCAACCGAATAATTGTAGTGCTCTATTGAATTTAAGTTAAGAGTGTAAAGTTTACCCTTTCCCAATTGAATGATCCTTCACCCTTTTTAGCTATACATTGAATAATAAATAAATATTTTCCAGCATCTATATCCATTGCGACAAGAATCTTCGATAGAAAAATAATAATAATAATAGTAATAAATAAGTAAAGAAAAATGAAATGGCATTATACTAGAATACATTATTTTCATGACCCAAAATAGTAAATTAATGGATACTAAGCAATTGTAGCTAGTTAAATGCCTTGCTGAAGGAGTAATTACCAAAAAAAAAAAAAAAAAAAAAGAGGAGGCTCTATTTAAACTGGTTCAATCTAAAACTTCCTAATATTTTCCTCGTGTGACATACATTGTCGAGCATTGAGAAACATAGAATTTTTTATATCGCTTGTAGCTCTAAATGCATCTCACCTTAGGTGGTTGATCGGGTCAAGGGAGATGGAAAAATCCTTAACAAAGGTTGCACATTATCTAGTAAGCACAATAGTTTTAAAAGATAATAAATAAATAATAAGAATGAAATTAGAACAAGAATTTAATCAAATGTAAATGCACTCCACTCTTCACCTTCATCACCCAATTGAATAAACTAAGAAAATATAAGCTAAGATGTTAGTTTAGATGTTGTCCAATGCCCTTAGAAACTATATGAATAGCATATTGGGCAGTCATCCCTCCTCTTACCCTCCTTGCATTGTCAAGGTGAAATAAGTACTATGAGGTTGATTTAATAATTATTTTAAATTTATATGTTTTATTTATTATTCATTGTGTGTTTCTTACTTGTTAATGCTTTATCAATTGTAAACAATGTAATACTACGAATACTTTTTCCTTGGAATATATAATTAGTTCTCTCTCCCTCTATATTAAGTATATTTTTTAAGAAATTATTGTTTATTTAAATAAATATAATAATATCTATTTAAGAATTATCTCAACCAATATTTTATTCATCTGAGAAGTTTTTTGGCTATCTAAAAATTTAATAAGTGTCAACTCTCTCAAATAATTGATTTTATTATCCTTTGCATTCATTGGACTATAATAATACGTAAGTAGACACTGCAACATAGATCATGTGAAATTGAAATTAACATGTTAGGATTTACAAGGTGAAAGAGTGAAGATACTATGATTTTTTGTAGGCAATCAAAACTTTTCTCAATAATTGTGTTATTATGTTGTAGTCCACTAATATTTTAATTTTTTAGGTCACGAAAAAAAGTTCCAAAACCTAATGCAATCCTATTGAAATGTTGAAAACAAGTAATCATGTCACATTATCAATGGCTGAAAATTGATGTGTGATCTAACATCCATACTCTGAAGCACAAATACATTACATAATTTAATTTTATTATCTAAGGTGTGTTGTAGTGTAGTAGCAACCTTTCAAATGAGAGGCCCCGGTTCACCATCAATAAGTTTTCTATATAAGATTTGTGTAAGATGTCATCAAATGCACTATAAAGCGTTGATAGGTAATCGTGAATCGTGATATAGGCATAGCCTTAAATATTAGCACTTTTAAATAAATTGTAAAGGCTCCGAAATGATATTCTTAATTCTCAGGAACTAGTCTTCTCTAGTAGAAAATTATACAATAGTAATTGTACAAAAATTAGAGAGACCTTCTTAGCAACAACCTTACCTTATATATAGGTTACATTAAATTTAATTTGATTTTAGTAATGTGAAATGCGGACATGATTGAAAATAAGTATTATTTGAATGTATAAATCACAGACTTAAAGTTAAATACCATTAAAAATATTCATAGACATACAATAATTCATTTTACACTTAGACTTGAAGAAAAGATAAAAACATTACAAATGCTTAATAATTATATAATTTCTCTTCTCATTGTTTTAACACGTAATTTGTATTGATAATCAATTATGACACCTTCATTTCCATTCCAAAATAACACACATAGTGTAGCATATCATAAGGAACCATAAATGAAGGTCCCCGAGAACAACAGGGGCCAAACAATTTTACTGAAAATAACCAGCTATGAAGATGAAATTTTACATGATTCGTATGCTCAACTCTCGCTCTGATCTGCGCGTCATACTCACCCTTATTTTTACATTTTCATCGTTGCTAGACTTCGGCCAACCACTAAACAGTATGTCTGAAGAACATGATATCATTGAAATAGTAAAGCATATCAAGACCACAAAACCCAACAGCTTTGAACGCTCCATTATTCTTTTTCTTTTCTAAACCTCAAAACCTTTTTCTGCTCTCATCTACTCCACTCCATACACAGGGAGAGTGAGAATGAGTTGTAAGCGGAGGGGTTAGTTTTCTAAAGATATTTAAAATTAGTTTACACATAATTATTCTTAGTCAATTTATCCGGCTTTCCAACTTATTCTCATTCTTATTTATCTTATTTCTAAATTTTACTATAATTAATTTATTTAGAAATTTTACTTGTATGAAAGTGTTATATGCAATATTCTATTATATATTCACATTACCATATTCTATCATAAAGTTCTATTCAAGGATTTATACCAGAAGGAAAAAGTACGTGAAAGTTAATGTAATGTGGTTGAACACGCAAGTATATAAATCATCTAAATTGAATTTTATGAATTCATCATTTTAGGTCAAATCCATATATGTGTGTAAGTTCTATATGTGTGTAATTGTCACGTATTTGCAACATTTAAAATCACATTAGGGAAACTGCTAGATCACGAGGATCAAGTTTTCCTAGGTCAGCCCTCTGAATGGTCAGATTCATGAGCTTGCCAATTTAGGTAAATAGAAAAACAAGCATGCAAATGTACCAAGATCAAAATGTTCATGGAAATAGATTCATCTTCGTGCTCCAACTAAAAGGGTTTCTATGATAAATGTTCCTTTTATGCAAATTCTTATTCAATGAATTCTCAAAGTGACTACATGATAAATAAATGCACATTGAATTCTTTTAAAAGCCAAAATATGCAATAAATCACATAAAACACATGTACTAAAAGTAATCATGGTACAATAAAAGGTTTGTAGTGCCTCAAATTTGAATTTGAATTACTAAATCTCAAGGGTCAATATTTTATGGTGTAATATTGATTTGACACCCCGCTATTGACCAATAATAACAAAAAGGCCAATACTTAAGTAGACAATAAATGCATAGACATCGAGGGTGGATAGAGAATAATAGATCTAATAAATCTGATGCATAAGAACGTGTGAATGAATCCATGGGATAAGATATAATATAAGGGGGTGTATGTAAATTAATAAGGGTGGTCAATCAGAGAATGGGCCCAGATTTCGACAAGATTGCTCCATTTATCGATATAAATGGTTGTATTAATCCACCCTCTAATAATATACCCAAAGCTAAGGATAGTGTGACTAGATTAAAATATTCTACCATTATGTTTTGACCATACATTGAGGTGCATGTGAATCCTAAAATAGTCATACATCTCAAAGCATATGGACTGTGAAAAATTTCCCTGAAATTAAATACGTGGTCATTAAACAATAGTAGGTATAGATAAAGTAATGGACCTTGGCAAATATTAGCATGTGATATTCATTCTTTACATTTAAATGCCTCATGAGAGCATAAAAAATAGAGAAATTATGTATAATGATTAACCTAGATCTCAAGAATTAAATAGACGTCAATAAAATACATGAACCCATTTAACTATCTAGGGGAATAAGAAATATGAGAATGAGTGCTAAGTTTAGGGAAATCTACATGTACAATTTAAGGTTATGTGATGTAGTGTCCTATGACATATTGATACTACAACATCATGTCATAAACTTTATATAAAAATGGTGATTGCATGCTTCATAAGTGAGAAATTATAGAAGAGGGAAAATAGTACATGAATTTATGGTAATATAAGGAGGAACATGTAGTTATATGAATCATCTACATTAATTTTTGTGAAAGTATTGTATGAATCATCTACATTATTTTTTGTGAAAGTACAGTGTATAGTCTAATAAGCATAGAATTCATATAAATTAGAGACAAAAAAATAAGGAAATAGAGTTATCACGTTATGGCTAAATGAACAATGGTGATGTTATCATTAGTGGCCAAAGATGCCTATGTAAATGCATAGGACATTAGGTAAACTACATTCCTACAATCAAACACCAAGAGCGTGAGCATATAATTATTCATGTAGGGCGATAAGTCTCTAGTAGTAACGTACATCTAGATATAGAACTAAGAACGCAGACACAAATTAAAGGATTTATCTAAAAGAATGGAAAGAAAAATGAAATATGGGAATTCATGATTCTCCTCAAGGAACTTTAAAAACCTCCATTTGGATATTTTTTATATTTTAATCTCGTAGATTTTATTATTATTAGTTTTTATAAGATTATTGAATTCACACATTTTGGATATAATTTTCTTCACCCAAATAAATATTTGACTGAATTAGAAATTCAAATTATTTAACCTCTTAACACACATCACACTATTTTATATAAAAAATTGGAAGTTTACCAAAGGGATATTGAATCACCATAAAATTTATTTTATTGGTAGAAAAAAATATCATCAATTTTTTTAAATAATATCTAAACCAAATCTAAATTTTAATTTATAGTTTAATAAAATTATTTTATGTATTATTTCTTTCTAAGACATTTTTGATGTCTCTATATACTATTCAAGGGATTATCTTTTTAGACATACCTTGATAGCCCCAATGTAAAGATATAGTTGTGAATTCTTCATATTGAATGAGGAATATTGATTCACCTTGAATTAAGAATATGGAAAATTCATCATACTAAATGTCATAATTGTCAAAGGTGCATTCTTTAGTATCTAAATGTCATAATTGTCATAGGTGCATAAAATTAAGAGTATGGAAAATGCATCATACTAAATTTTATAATTGTCATAGGTGCGTTCTTTAGTATCTAAATGTCATAATTGTCATAGGTACATAAAATTAAGAGTATGGAAAATTCATCTTATTAAATAATCTCATTGGTTTTTGTGTGTATAAAAATTTATTAAACAAGAAGCAACAAGGAAACATGAGAAGCGAAAATAGTAAGCAATGAGTCATAAAAATAGGATAAAACAAGCATAAATATATGGGGATGTATGATATGAAGTATAAAATTAGAAGTTAAATTAATAAAAGGAATGGAAAATAGCGGCAACAATAGAGAATAATGAATAATACATAAAAATAAAGAAGATGCAAACTATCCTAAGAGAAAATATATCAAAGAAGGAAGAAAAAGAAAGAAAATATGCCCCAAGTGGGCAAAATGTAAGCATGAATAAAGCTATATAAGTTGAAATGAGAGTGTGGAGCACAATAAAAATATATATAACAAAATAAAGCAAAATATTACAATCCAAAAAGGAATAAGTTTAATTGAAAGATATATGTATATATGGTGTATATGATATTGTAGTTATCATTTTCATGCTAATGTATTTTTATCTTTTTCCAAATGAAATACATCATATTTTCCTTTCATTGTGTCAATCTTATATTTTTCTTTATCATTATATTTATATTACATGTTTTTCTTCTTTACTATATTACATGGTATATAAAAACATGATTGATTAATGTCATATTCTAAGCAAATGGTTACAAAACAAAAATTTCCTAATTTTTTTTTTCTTGGTAATATAATTATTTTTATTAATTCAAAAAGATACATCAAAGTCTATAAAAAGCTTTAGACAATCCTCAGAAAAAAATCCCCAAGAAACACCCAAAAATAGAAACATCTATTCATGCAAACCCATCACCCCAAAAAAACCATGTTCAATCCCAATACATCTATGATGAGCTCGAAAGAAATGCTCGCAAACCCAGTTAACATTTCCAAAATCAGGCATTGACATTACCCGTCTATATTGTTCTAAATAGACTAAGAAAAATAAACTAAACTTTGTTAAACCCAAAAAGTAAACACAATTTATCTAAAAAGCTTTGAACCTCATTATAGAGCAAAACAGTTAGTTGCATGCACCATGCGAGCTCCCCAAGTCCACAGCTTCCATTAGCCCACACTCCCACTTCCTCTTCCTCAACCTCAGCACTCTGCCCTCTAAGGATTCTGCTTGTGTCTTTCCCTGTTTGATCACTGCATCAAGCTCCATTATCTATACACACACTTTTAAAGCTTCCCAACTGTGTTTGGCCTTGGCTCTAAGTTGTGTTCTACAACATCCTTCCAGCCAACGGATAAAGGGAAAGGGTTTCTCAAAGTGTTCATGGTGTACAGATACAATTCCCTCTTAGATATCAAACCCTACACCCAAAATCGCCCACTCAAGTATTAAATCCATGTCAACCAAGAAATCTTTGTGCACAATTGTTTCCATTACTTTCCTCACCATTTCCACCGACTCACCCACATCCAGTCCCCATGCCAAAATTAGAGAGTAAACATCCATTTTCATTCTGTACCTATTTCTTAGGTTGCCAAAAACCTTTCCCAGGATTATCTGCACACATTTGATCAATCTTTCATCCTGGAATAAAAGCATTCTTCAGAGTCTTTTGTTTGTTATATCGTCAAAAAAAGTACATAATTGCTTGTGTGTCTTTAACGTAAAATTTGCCTCCATGATTTCCTTGTGTCTCCAATGTCGTCATCCTACTCCCCACTCTACTCCACACCTGCTCAATGGCTTCTTCACCACAAAAATGACTATCAATGCATTAGAAGTAAAAGCACACAAACAAAAACAATCGTTGCCACTCCATTCCACCATTAATGACTTCAAGCTATCCCCCCACAGAATGAAATTTCAATGCCCCCAGTTTCCTACCAAATCTAATAGTTGTTAATGATGCTAAGACCTCTACTACATTATTTGTACCTTATCCAATTTCTTTGCTCCCAAAGTTAACACATCCCCTTTCCAATCTCGAACAATAAAACCTACTCTTGACGGCCTAGGGTTCCATTTCGATGCCCCATCAAAGTGGATTTTCCACCATCCCTCCATTGGTTTTTCCCATGCAACCTCAATTGGCTCTTTTAAAACTAAATTAACCTAGTTAGGCCCCTTAACGGGCCACAAACATTTCTATGTTAATATAACTAATACATTGGTATTTAAATACAACAGGGCCTATTTATCTATATATTTCCATGACTTGTCCTCTTATGCATATTTTATGGTCAAAAATCAAAATACACCCCTTATCCATATTTCATGGACAATCATTTTTTTTTAGAGATTTCCAATGATACATAATGATTGAAAATCCAAGGGCTTGATCAAGAATTATGACCCCAAGTAGTTGTAATACTGAAATCCAAATTTTAAAATATCTTCTTGAGTAACAAATAGATGGTTGTACTTCAGAAGCCCAAAATGGGAGTTGCACTTTCAAGAATATTATAAGGCAATTACATATTCTTGGTAAAGAAGGCAAATAAAGGTTAGGGATGACGGTTTTGTAATAAAAATTTCATGTGGTTGTAGTTTATAATTCTTTTAATCTTGTAATTTAATTTCATTGAGATAAAAGAAATCAAGTATTTCTTTCTTCAATTTCTCCTTTTAATTTTAAAATTGTTGTGTGTTTGAGTTTGTAAATGGAGTAAGCTTCAAAAAAAATGTTAATTCCAATTCCACCATCCATAAGGACATGTTTGACTTTAATCTTAAGGATGAAGTCTTTAATGTGGAGGGATAGATTATGAGATGGATCAAAAGGTTGATCTTGTGTAGTAAATGTAAGGGATTGTAAGGAATATAAATGCCCTATCATGGCTTAAAATTGATTTACATTAATATCTCTAGGAACATGGCTTTATTGAAGGACTTATCCTAATATGGCTTTATGCATGGGAGATGTATGATTATCTCCAAAATGGATATGTGAATTGGGGTTTTCTACGGGATCAATGATTTAATATTTGCTTCTGGTTTCAGATGAAGTGGGGGCTCCTTAGATAGTGACATGATCACTAGAAAGAGCAATAGAACATGTAGGTGATTTAATGGAACGATGGTAGCTACTTTATTAGGACTTTCTTAAATGCAACCTATAATGAAGTCGGTGGATTTTAAATTATTGTTATAATTGTATGAAACCCTAGCATACAAAACAAAAGCATCACCATTTTTATGTTTAGAGAAAGGCTCTTATATGCATCAAACTTGTCCTTAAGACACTTACGGTCTTCAAAACAATTTTGCCTTGATTAATAAGATTTTGTATTATATGTTGAAGTCTAGTGCACATGGTTTTCCTATGTCCCTTGGATCTTGATAGTCACAATAATCAATGTCACTAAACCAAGGGGATTTAGGAATCTCATCACGGAGCATTTTGATGTGTAGAAGTTGTATGGCATTTGCTTGAGCTAGCTTTTGAATAATTGTGTCAATGGTTTCACTCAAGGTGATAAATGCATGTCCAGGGTCCCATTAAGTATGCTTCTTCTACTCAACTCATTACTTTTGAGGACAGTTTTCATATAGAAGCTTCAACTTTCTTCTCTAATGTCCTCATAAGAAAATATGATCATAGTGAAGATAATAGAAAGTTGCTTCATAATATTCCCTCCCTTATCATTTCTAAAGATAACGAAAATTTGTTACAACCCTTTCACTTTAGAATAAATTAAATAGGTTATTTTCTTTCTTCTCTTAAATAAATCTCAAAAACTAGATAGATTCACAACTCTTTTATTTCAAAAATATTCGGAATATCTTAATTTTGACATTTTCCTTTCTCTTGAGGGATCTCAAAGAAATATATCAATTCTTAAATAGTTTAAAGTTATACATGTGAAATTATAGTTTCTAAAGTGAAGGTACCAACACCATTTTAATATTTTAGACCTATCTCCTTGTGCAACACATTTCACAAAAATTTCACTTTAAGGAATTCTACCTTAGACTTGCACCTACAGTTCCTAAAATTATTTCCCTAAAGAATGGAGGTTTTGTTCAAAGTAGAGATACGGTTAAAGGTGCAATGATTGCATATGAAACTCTCCACTCAATTCAAACAAATTGTATTCAAGCAATTATTATCAAACTAGACATGTTGAAGACCTACAATAGAATTGACTGATAGTTTCTCCCTCAAGTCCTTCATCAATTTAGTTTTCATCAAAAGTGGTGTAAATGGATCCTTTCTTGTCTTTCTGGAGAAAAAAATTTGTCATTGTAAATGGACAACCTTTGATTTTTTTGAACTCTCCCCAAGGTGTTCGACAAGGAGATCAACTTTCTCTTTGTACCTTTTACCAATGAAGCATCAAGAGTCATCCAATAACAAACTCATAAAAAATTGATACTCCAAGTAGCACATCAAGGGGAATCACATTACATAAAAATAAACATAAAAATACAAAGAGCACTACACTTACTAACTAGTCTATAGAAAATCGTTTGCCTCCAAATCTTTATCATTATTATAAAGAGATGGCAGGAAAGATGCCAAATAAGATACAACTAGTATAGTACAAGGAGTTGTGTCTACTTCCAAATGTGGACCATTCCCTAAGGAGTGATCATTATGTGTGTCACTTGTACCTAGTGTCAGTTCCCATCCTTCCACAAAATTTTGTGTGTGTGTGTGTGTGAGTGAGAGAGAGAGAGAGAGAGAGATTACTTGGACTGAGAAGACCCACTTACCATTGGCCTATGTTACTTAAATTTATGGCATATAGAATATGTGATGAAGGTGGTACCTAATGCTTGAAGCCTATGCAAATAGTTGTCACTTGAAATAGACACCTCCTTTTTCTTTGTTGCTTCTAATATTTTTCGAGCTCCAAGAGACTCATACATTGAGAATAGCAAGTATAATGGTATTGTAGGATCCGAAGGGTTACGATGCCAAGCACATTTGACCTAAGTTATGGAAGCTTTTCTGAATAACTCTTGAATTCATTCATGTTCCTCTTGTAGAAACTACAACTTTGATCTTCTCTAGTGGGAGAAGAAACTACGGGCAATGGAGCATCGAGGTATTTTAACTTGGGAATGCCTACCACTCCAAGTCTACTAACATTTTCTTTCATGTAAGCAAGTGATAGTGCAACAATCCATTCTACAGCCCATGGATTGCCTCCCATTAGCTTGTTCCACTTGTTCATAAAAGCATACACAAGTTTGGTATTGCAACTACTTATTATGGATCCCAAAAATTACTAACTATAGGCTTTGTGAATACATGTAGAGTACAAGTACCATCAAACACATAGTCCACTACTAAAAAATCTAGATAACTTGAGTTGTCAAGGCACAAGTGTATTATGAATACTCTAATAGACCACAGGATACTGGGCTTTTCTAGGCCTTCTTCTCTTACTTCTTCTAATATTTTTCTAAAGATTGGAAGTATTATGTGAG
This sequence comes from Cryptomeria japonica, assembly GCF_030272615.1. NCBI lineage: Eukaryota > Viridiplantae > Streptophyta > Pinopsida > Cupressales > Cupressaceae > Cryptomeria > Cryptomeria japonica. The sequence goes on along the minus strand of NC_081407.1, from coordinate 648,308,409 downwards.
CTTCAATAGGCATGCAATAAGCATTTTAAGGTTCACATGACATGATTTCTCCTATCCTCGGCTTGGATTTCTTTCCTAATTCATTTTAATTGTGCATATAAGAGGGAATATTAATAAGGAGGTGCCAAATCAATATGATCTTATACAGCAGAATCCCTTATCGACAAGAGAGAGAAAAGCTTCACCTAATGTTGAGGGAATGCGGTCAAGTATCCCTTGATTCCACTTATTGTCCCATAGAATACTATCCCTCAAGGACACCAATAGATGGAGACTAAATGATTCACTTCCCTCATTCTTCACATTCTAGAATTGCTATTTCCTGGGACATAGACTTCATTTGATTAGGGATTTTGATTTCAAACATCTTCACGAACAAAAAGTCTTTTAATTTTGGACATAAACAAAATGACTTATGGATGAGGGAGAGAGATGGCGGAGGAAGGAGGGAGATGGAAAGAGAGGGAGAAGAGATAAATTCCAAGATCTTTGGACAACAACTTCATCTTTTTAAGTTTGACAATGTCTCTAATGGTGTGGAGTGGGAAAATGTGTTAGATATATAGATTATATATAGATATACATATATACATACTTCTATTATACATACATAAAAAACATACATACATATACATATATGTATGTATCTATACACATGTATACATATATGTATACACACACACACAGAGATGTATACTTTAAGTGAAGATAACATGTACGGGTTGCTAATACATCAAAACTCGATTGGGTTTTTAATAAATAAAAGTCCAATTGGGTTTTTAACAAATAAAAGTTGATCGGGTTTTTAAAAATAAAAGCCCAATCTAGTTTTTTTGAATTAAAACCATGAACGAGTTTTTACATGTATGCTTAAGACTTGTAATTAGGCTTGGATGGCAAGGTTGAAGCTTGGGAGCTTCATTTCCCTCCCTTTTACATGTTTTCTTCTTCAAATTTGGTTTCTTAACTTCCTCGTCATTAGGTTTACATGTTATCAAGTGGGTATTTGTAAAATTGCCTCCATAATTTTACACCTCTTCTAAGTTTTCTAATCATATAATTTTTTTTTAGATTTGAACAACATTGACATATTAATTTTTAATTTTTTGTGCCAATATCTTCAGAGTTTTCAGAGACAAGTGCACCATTTTTTAAATAACTTTCTAACTAGTCAAAAATTGAAATAAATTATATATTATCGTTTTACACTTCATTCCTTACACTTCTAAAAAAATGAATTTTCAATTGTCTTGGTGCAAGTTACGTGACATGCACGAACAAGTACCTGATTTTCAAGATGCGCCCACTTTGAAAAAATCAATTAAAAAAAACTCCATAAAAAATTATAAAAAATACACAACTTCTAGTACTCATTCTTTACTATCCTTTTAAGGAAAGGGTTTTTCAAAATACTAAATGCAGCTATAATTTTTTTGACGCACACCAGACATTATGTTTTGCTAAAAACAAAGGGAACACTTTTGTGTACGCAAAAGATTTGACCCTCTTAATCTTGTAAATTTTTTAAAGTCTTAAAGTAATTTGAAAACTAGATTCACAATATTACAAATTTTGTTTTTCAGTATCTTCACAATTAGAGTGGACAAGTCTCAAATTACTCCTTCAAATTCAAGTTTAACTGATTTTAAAAAAAGTGATGACTTATACCTTTTTGTTCACCATCTTAATGCAATTACCTTTATAATACAATGAATAACATCAACCAACCTTTTTGTTCACCATCTTAATGCAATTACCTTTATAATACAATGAATAACATCAACCAAGTTCAATAACGCTTCTAAACACATTGCACATGGGCCACCTAAATATATCAATTATATACCTAATTAACACTTTTTAATAAAAGCTGTTATCTTTTGTATCATTCAATCACCATATGCAACCACTTCAATAGATAGAATGCTTCAAATGTTCTATTTCAATGAGCTTCATGAAATCGTTTCGATGTAAATGATCCCGGTATCATACGGATGAATGAATGGGTCACCCAAAATAACATCAACTAGGGGAAAGGACCCAGTAGTTGAGCATGTTCCAATTGTTGTGAGGGTTGTTGATACCTTTTGTTCCAAAAATTGAACAAATAAAACCTATTGTTTGAAACAAAAAATATCAATTTTTGTTAGGAAATGTACCAACAGTTGTTAGGAAATGTACCAATAGTTGTTAAGAAATGTACTAATATTGTAAAAAGTAACCAATCAGGTGATGCCACATCGGCTGCACAACTATTGGGGTCTCTAATGCACGCCTATTGGTCTCACTTTTTTGGGGGGCTGTTTTGGACACCTTGGCAAAAAGCATGCTGATGTGGCATCATATTTGATGATGTGGCCCTGAAACCTTAGTTATAAGCAGGGGACTTGCCAAGTAAGCTGCTGTAAAAAAATCGGAGTGATTCGAAATTTCCAAGTAGGATTTTGAGAAGCGTGAAGTTAGGGTGCACGACTACTGGGTCCTTTCCCCTATTTTCAACAAGCAGGACACATTTTGCAGGAAGGTGTGAAGTAGATCCAAAGTGCAAATCACCCCCCAAAAAACCAGATTTCGAGGTGCTCTTGGTTCTCATAGTTTGGGACCATTTCATTTTTCCAAATCCGTGATATGAATGCAAACTTTCTTTTCCACTGCATTAGTACGGTACAGGCAACTCCATTTGAGATTTTATTTACCAAAAAAAGTTGTCCCATGGTGATTCTATGATTTTTTTAATATTTTATTGCAATTTTTAGTGGGAATGGAAAAAGCAATTTTGGGCGGTAAAATTTGTCAAAATTTGATGAAATATTGTCGGCTTAGCCATTACCGAAAAGAAACATTTTAATTTAAATACAAAAAATATTTGTGTAGTTAAGCAGGAACAGGTTTCCCTATACATGATTTGGGTCATTTTGTAGGCTACAGCCATGTCATAGCTGGCCCTGCCTACCTCAATCTTCTTATTGTCTTGTACCCTTGCTCCCAGGAGATCGCTGGCTACATTTATTTTAAATTTTGCATTATTTCTAATTCTTGTGAGTTCAAAATTGCTTGCTCAGTGTTCATCCACCACCCTTGTTGCTATGTCTGTCGAGTTTGGATGTAACTGTCGCAGACTCCTGACACTTTGCTGCTAGCTGATCTTGTGTTGCAAGTTCCAAACAGCATTCTTATATCCCATCCTTCTCTTCCAGACTTACTCAGCCACCCTGCATCATAGCACCCACTCTCCTTAATTGTTATGGCTACCCTTTGTTGCATTGGCCTTTTCAAACTTCTCTCTGTGAAAAAATTTAGTGCACTTAGACCAACATTTATTGTTGCCGACTCTGGTGTGGGCCTCTAGTTTGACAGGCGGCTAAACAGCTCACAACATACTATATTTTGTTATTGTTGCTCACATGGTTACCAATAAATGATCCTCCTCATCAGAGCATCCTGTGCACCATTGTAGTCACATTTTAATAGGCTTCAAACTCCATACTCCAGCTTCTATCAATCTGTTAGGTAAAGATTTTAAATACAAAACACAGAATCTAGCACTCATTTTTCGGGAAGGCCATTCCACCTTGTAAAAAGTGGATAGATGTATATAGAATGTAAGTCAAGTCAGAATGTACCCCATGTTATCATCATGTCAGATGCATGCAGTTTGCTTCTCCATTTCCCTTAACTCCCATTCCTACCATAATTAATAAAAAAAGAAAAGAAAAGGAAATGAAAATGCCAGAAGCATTCTAACTTTTGGCAGACTATATACAATTATGCCATATCAAGCAAAATGTATATTCCAATATTACTTTTTTATTAATTTGTAATACATTTGGAATCACTAATGCAAAGGGAAACTGCCAGTATACGGAAATTATTCCAAGCCATCTCATTATAAAGGGTGAGAGAATATTTAATATTACCTGAAACAGGAATAAACCTTTTAATATTTCTTTCTATTCCTTGAGGACAAACAAATATACATTCCTATTACCAACATTCATTGGCAATCTGTAATCATATTGTCCTATTATATAATAAACAGATGCACCAGCAACTTGAGCTATCTGCCTACTGATTCTGTAACATTCTCTTTCCAGCAATCAAATGACTAACTCTAAAGGAAATCAGTCATAAGCCTGTCTGAAGGTGAAACATACAGGATTTAAAATTCCCATCTGGTTGTCAATTTTTTGTCTCCTTTATATGTTGGAATCTTTTGCTGTCTCATCTTCGTGGTAAAGATACAATCCAAGACCAAACCTAGCACATGCTCTAGTGAATGCAATTTCCTCTGCCTTTTGAACAGGATCCCCACACTGATTATCCTCCAAGAAGACAGTACCCGATGATTCTCGGTACGCCTGCAAATAAGAAACAAAGCAGTGAGTAGCAGAAGAATGATTAAAAGCAAAGGTCATGCCAACAAAAAGAAAAGATAGAATCTTGATATGCCTGCAAATATTTTTCCAGGACCTTGAGCAAATATATTCTGGATCCTGAGAGTATATGATTTGATACAAACATATTTATGCTCTTTTCTGTAGAAGCTGTCTTTGATGATTATTTGAAAAAAAATCATAAGGAGATACTTCAATTATAATACTACGACAATCCAGATGCCCATCCATTGTCCAGTCAGCAAATATTCTACTTGGCGTGACAAGAACAGGAGCTGCAATCTACGCATGCTTTGAACTCTTTTTGAAGATTGTAAGGATGATATAGGGCAGTCAAGGTTAAGATACTAAATTATGAACACATTCATTTATTGTCAGAAACATACTGAAAGTCATTGCAAGCAACAGAGATTTGTGTCTGCGGACAACCTATGCACAACAAGATAAAGGATCCTTAAATGTCCACCTATCACTCATAGAAGCACACAATAATGTTGTTATTTCCTTGACAAAATAGACAATTTATAGCACAGTAGCTTCAAAATTAATGTTTGCAGTTCATACTTGCATATTTATGGGAATATCATGGTTGTGTCAGGAGTTAACTGCATTGTCGTTGTCCAAAAAAACATTATTGGCTAAAATAAAATTGTAAAATTTTGCATCATATCCAGATGAAATACAGGGAATTTACCAGCATGGTAACAGAGCTTTAATAAAGTTCTCGCACACATGTGGTTGTCTAGTTCATAATTGAGTTTCAGTTGTTGAAGTCTCTACTTTGTAATCCATGTGAGCCTCTTGCAGGGGTCAAGATAAGTTTTATGTACTGTGTCAAAGCATCTCCTTTTTTTAATATTATTTAAGATGCTTATAAAAGCTCCTTGTGCATTTATTGGTGACAGTGCAACCATACCTGTATAAAATTTGTGCCTGCAGAGCAGAATCAAGGGGGCAGTTCTTCATCTGGTGTGAGCTGCTACATGCCCTCTTGGTCTTGATTGGGAGTCTAATGCTTCCAAGTCCACTCAAAGATACTTAACCAGTCCAGCAATAAGACAAAAGTCATACTAAAGAAGGAGATGAGTCAGCAACTTGAAAAAGATGCATTGAATAGATCATGAAAATATTGTAGGAAGTTTAATAACAAGGTATGCCGGACATGAGAAATTTACAGGACAAAGCACAGATTTTTAGTACTCTTTTTGAGTCAACAAATGCAAAAATCTGAGATTTGAGGACAGCTGAGAAAATTTTACTTACGAGTCCTGTTGTCATTTTATGACACCCTTGGTCCATCAGGGAGAACCGACCAGAGATATGTTCCATGGACCAGCGCTGCCCCAATTGACCAAAAAGAAAGACAGTGGAGTTATGAATTGTGAAGTGCTGTCTGTTTGGAGGAAGTATTTTCCTTAGCTTCTTCTTCCCTTCCCCGGAACTCCAGAACCCTGAGGTTCCGAAGTTCCTTCCCTTTGCTGCCTCTCCTTTCTCCTTCCTGGAACTCTGGAACCCCGAGGTTCCGAAGTTCCTCCCTTTCCTTCCCCTTCCTCCTCTATTCTTCGCAACTCTGGAACCCCGAGGTTCCGAAGTCTCCTCTTAGTCTTTTTCCCTTCCCCGAAACTCTGGAACCCCAAGGTTCCGAAGTTCCTTCGTTAGCCTTCACTTTCTTTTCTCCGGAACCCCGAGGTTCTGAAGTTCCTCCCCTTGACCTTTTCCTTTCCCGGAACTCTGGAACCTCGAACTCCAGAACCTTGAGGTTCTGAATTTCCTTTCCTGGCGTCTCCTTTCTCCTTCCCGAAACTCCGAAACCCCAAGGTTCCGAAGTTCTTTCCCTCCTTGCCTTTTCTCTCTGAAGTTCCCCAGAACTCTGAGACCACGAGGTTCCGAAGTTCCTTGCTGCCTCTCCTTTCTCCTTCCCGGAACTCCGGAACCCCGAGGTTCTGAAAATCTCTCCTTGTCTTCCCCACTTCGGGAACCCGAGTTTACGAAGTCCTCGGAATTTCCTTCCAGCTTGCAACACTTCTGGATGGCGTGATCAACACTCAAAGCTTTAAATGCTCCGACAACTTTTGTGACTTGTGCACCTTCTTTTGTGGAGCTACAGGGGTGCATTTAATGATTTTGGCAGGATTTCCATCAAACGAGGTACAGGGCCATGCTTCTTGTGGTAACTTATGTCATGTTTGCATCCTCTGACTTTGGAATGTCAATCAATCTACCCTTCTCAGGGTTGCATTTTCAGGGTATGGCTAGGTTGCTTGCATGTACAGAAAGTCAGGTGCATGCACTTCCCTGCACTCCCAGACTGACATTTTCCTGCACACACAAGGGTCATGATCACTCTTGTAACTAATTTTCTATATAAAGGTTCTTAAGCATCATTGTAAAGGTTCTCTCCCTACTGGCTTGAGCTATTCTATGCTCTTTCACTTCTCTTGTATTGTATTTCACTTTTCTTGCATTTCTGTAATTGTAAGTTTGCCCATTGGCCTTTGAATGAATTGAAATTACTATTCTTTCCTTCCTTCAACTTATGCATGTTGTGTATGTTTCCTTACCTTCATCATAGGTGTATGTTTTGTGGCTCTCCTCTTATATATGTTGTGTTAATTTATTTCTGAGTGTGACTTGTGGGAATCCTTCTCCCCTCTTGACATTCAGCGAATTCTAACCTCCATACATGCATTGGGGTCATTCATACAACTGAAGTCTGTGCATCTCTGGTGTATTTCAGTTGATCTTTTGTGTCATTTCGGGTAGAGAGAGAAACAATCTCTTATCTTGGTGCATCACCTCCTTTTATTTTAAGCATTTCCCTCTTCCCTTTTCCACTGCAAGTTGTTAGGATAGGCTTACGAGTAAGTTTTTTTTTTTGAAGTGTTAAGTTGGTTCAACACCTGCACTTGGATTGAGAAGGAAGTTGGCCTTCTCCGGAAACTCAACCCCTTTGCACAAGGTACCACACTTCGGGGTTGTTTCCATGTTTCACGAGGTTGCTGAGTTGATAGCTCAGCAAGGGTGCAAGTTTTTGTGATAACAATTTTTGGCACGCCCGATGGGTCTTCCTTTCGATTTTTATGCTAAGGATTCAGTGTTGTTCTTAGTGTTTCAGCCTTTAGAGGCAGTCAAGCACTTGGCGACTCTGCTGGAAAGTCCAGTTCTTGTTCATGCCAAGTTCCTAACTCTGGAACCCCGGAACCCTTAGGTTCCAAGTTCGCAACTCCGGAAGTCCAGAAGCCCCAGGTTCTGGAGTGCCCAAGTCCGGAACCTCGAGGTTTCGAGGTCTCTGCTCACAGGTCCACGCTTTTCACGACTTGCTGATTTCATGCCCAGAATTCATACAAGGGCGTCTTCTAGAGGTAGTTTCCAGTTTGAAGAACTCTCATCTTCAGGCACTAGAAGGCGGAGAGGTAGATCTTCATTGTCACCAGTTAGGGAGGTCAGGGTTGTAAACACTCCATCTCCCAGGTCTCATTCTACCCCTCCATTTACAAGACCATTACTGTCAAGGGCTCCCACCACTCATATCAATAGACCATTGTTTCACATGGCCAAAAATCAAGTTTTTGTTACCTTCAATGGGGGGAGTCATCTTATTTTGATTCAATGGAATGATATACCAGTGGCTGCGTTAAAAAGTATATCATACTTCACTGGTGAAACCGCTACTACCCCCATTGAGCACATCCAAGACATTGCGAACATCTGCTCCGTCCATAATATCACTCAAGATGGTGATGTTGTCAGACTCTCAGCCACATCTTTGAAAGGCAAAGCTTTGCAGTAGTATAGAGGGTTGTTGTCTAGCTCCATTCACAATTGGGATGAATTGGGGGAGAGGTTGTGCAATCATTTCGAAGACAAAAGTGATCACCTATCACTCATGGAGCAGTTGACTACGATCAAGAGGGCACCTCATGAGTTCATGGGAGATTTCAATTTCAAATTCCATAAGACATGGAATAGAATTCCTGCTCTAGTGAAGCCATCTCCAAATCATGCCTTTTTGTGTTATCTTAGAGCTCTCAACAGCGATATAGTTGTTATGATACAATCAATGGGTGGAGCCTCTCTACCGTGTGCATATGACATAGCCATAAGGGCAGAAAACTGTTTGATATAGGCTAGGAAGATAGCTCCAAGGCCCCCAATGCCTCTCTTCCCAGAAGCTCCTACTTAGCAACCCACCTTGGCTCCTATCCCCATGGCCTCCGCAGGTCAACCATCCACATCCTCTACATCCTCCAATGAGCTCCATGAAGTCAAGGCTCTATTGTAGAACTTTAGCAATGAGTTGGTGATACTAAAGAGGCAACAAGCCCAGTATAGAAAACCTTATCAAGCACAAAATCAAAACTATCAGCAAAATAGGCCACCCTTTCAAGGGCAAAACCAATGGAGCAACGCCAGGCCTTTGAATAGTGTGAACCCCATAGCTGCAAGCAACTCAAAAGCATTGGTTCCAATGCAAAACAACCTCGCCCAGAAGCAAGATTGGTGTCAACCATGCAATCAGCCACACAACCAAGGTGCATGCCAAAATGGAGGGTTTGTCCAAGCCTTAGTGGTGCAGGATGAGCCGACCACTTCTGGCCAGCAATATGACCCAAATCAGCCTAGTGTTGACACTCAGGCTTACTTGCAAGGTGATTATACATTTGTCAATTGGCAAGAGGCAGAATTTTGTGGTATGAACCAAACAAATGGTGAGTCTATGCTACAATATACAAGGTCAAAGAAGAAGGTCATGGAAGTTGTCTCACCTTCAATATCAGCCCAAGCTCCAACGCCCAATGTAGCTGTCTATGATACAAGCCAAAATACCATGCAAGGGAGCAGGAGGCAAGAGGAGGCCCAAGTCATCCAAAGAGAAAAGGTAGACCTTGTAGCCTCAAAGGGGCCTCTTAAATCAGTTGGTGTTCCTTTCAACATAGTTGATCAGATGAAGAAAGCCAACCTCAATGTCACTATGTGAGAGGCCCTTTCCATCCCATCTCAAAGGGATTTACTTAAGGAGGCACTAAAGGACGTTGACTAGTCAGGTGATGAGGCAGCAGTCAGCAAAAAGGCAGTCTCCACCAGTTTGGTGCAACCCAAAGAGGAAGAAGATTCAAGCAAGATAAACAAGCCTCCCCCCTTCTATCTCTCCTTAAACATAGGAGATAACTTAGTTCACAACTGCATGATAGATTCAAGAGCTAGTAGCTCAGTCATGCCTAAGAAGGTAGTTGATCTTCTTGGCATAGAATATGAACCTGTGACTAAAAGGGTGGTCCAATTGGATGGCACTTCTATTAAGACAGTTGGGGTTGTTAAAAACTTGAAGTTAACCTTGCATGCATGCCCTAGTTGCATTGTCTTGCAAGACGTATCAATCATCAACCTCCCTGCCTTCTTTGCCATCTGCCTGTCTAGAGACTTCACTGCCAAGATAGGTGGATACCTGTCTTCTGATTGGTCCCACATGCTATTTCGAACAAGGTATGGTACCAAGGTTACCATAAGGGCAGAGCCCATTGCACAAAACCACATTGAGCCCTACACCCCAATCCTATAAACATGAATTGCACTTTGCACGAAGAGAGGGAGAAGTGTACTGTCCGTGAGCCTACTACTCTTTTGCAAGAGATCCTTGATTGCTTGTTGGACGAATGGGCCAATGCTTTTCAGTTTGATCCATTCGCTAAGACTGAAAAGATCGAGCTTGGCACCTATTGTATCCATGAAGAGGATACTCCTATCCCTAACCTCATTACTCCTATCCCTAACCTCATTAAGACACAAGGAGATTCAAAGGGGTTATGGAGCATGTTTTTTGATGGTTCAAGAAACAAGAACAGTGCAGGTGCGGGTATGATGCTTGTTTCTCCTGAGCAAGAGAGATATTTCTTCTCTTTTAGGCTTCAGTTTGGTTGCACCAACAATGTCGCTGAGTATGAAGCCTTGATCCAAGGCCTCCAACTTGCACAAAGCAGAAAGATCAGATCTTTACAAGTATTTGGAGATAGTGGGTTGTTAACCACATCCGAGCTCAAAGTATAACAAAGAATAACCTACTCAAATCATACAAACATAGGGTTTGGGATTTGATTGAAGGATTCGAGGCCTTCAACATCCAGAGTATTCCTAGAAGTCAAAACAAGCATGCTGATAGGCTTACAATGGTTGGTGCTCAACTCGACATACCAACGCATGTTGCAAGCAAGAAGGAACAACACATCAAGCTTGTTGTAAGGCCTGTTGTCCCAGACAATCCGGTAAATTGGCAAGTGTTCGAAAGCAATCAGCGGATTGTCAATTTCTTTCAAAATGAAGCAGAATTTCCTGCTAAAAATCAGTCTAAGCAACAAGACTAGTGTGGAGATCAAATCATGCAGCTCAACTCCAACAAGCTGCCTAAAGGTTTAGTTACCTTGGAAGGCATTTTCAACTCGGATGATCAATTGAAGAAGAAGATGAACCTGGCTGCAAAGAGAGGTGATTACAAGCCAATTGTTGTCGCCGAGGGTAGGTCTCTAAACTTAGGCAAGGTGTGTTCCTCAACTGAACAAGAGGCCTTTGTTGAGCTTTGCCAAAAATATGATGACATAGTTGCTTGGAGCTATGAAGATTTGAAAGGTTTTGACCCTAGCTTAGCCCAGCATACTATAGAGCTAAACCCGGATGCAAAGCCAGTTAGACAAAAGCAAAGGCCAATAAACCCCAAGATTGAGCCACTAATGAGGAAGGAGTTTACCAAGCTCATAGAAGCCAATACATTTTCCCTATCAAGCACTCCTCCTGGGTGGCCAACCTTGTCCCTATAAGAAAGAAGAATAGGGAAATCAGACTATGTGTAGACTTTAGGGATCTCAATAGAGCTTCCTGTTGCCATTTGATGACACCCTTGGTCCATCAATGAGAACCAATCAGAGATACGTTCCATGGACTAGCGCTGCCCCAGTTGATCAAGGAGAAAAGCAATGGAATTATGAAGTGTGAAGTGTTGTCTTGTCAGAAGGAAGTTCCTAAGTCTTCAACCCCGAAACTCCGGAACCCCCAGGTTCCCAAATTCCTAAGTCTTCAAACCCAGAACTCCGGAACCCCCAGGTTCCATGGTTCCTAGTTCTTCTACCCCAGAACTCCGGAACCCCCAGGTTCCCAAGTTCCTAGTTCCTCAACCCCGGAACCCCCAGGTTCCCAAGTTCCTAAGTCTTCAACCCCGGAACTCCGGAACCCCCAGGTCCCAAGTTCCTAAGTTCCTCAACCCCAGAACTCCGAAACCCCCAGGTTCCCAAGTTCCTAGTTCTTCTACCCTAGAACTCCGGAACCCCCAGGTTTCCAAGTTCCTTATTCCTCAACCCCAGAACTCCGGAACCCCCAGGTTCCCAAGTTCCTAAGTCTTCAACCCCGAAACCCCCAGGTTCCCAAGTTCCTATGTCTTCAACCCCGGAACTCCGAAACCCCCAAGTTCTCAAGTTCCTTATTCCTCAACATCGGTGACCTAGGTCTCCGAAGTCTTCCAAACTCCTTCTGGCTTGCAACACTTCCGGATGGCATGATCGACACTCAAAGATTTAAATGCTCCAACGAGTTTTGTGACTTGTGCACCTTCTTTTGTGGAGCCACAGGGGTGCATTTAATGTTTTTGGCAGAATCTCCATCAAGGGAGGTACGGGGCCATGCTTGTTGTAGTGACTTATGTCATGTCTGCATACTTTGACTTTGGAAGGTCAGTCAATCCACCCTTCTTAGGGTTGCCCTTTGTGGGTATGGTTAGGTTGCTTGCATGTACAGAAGTCAAGTGCATGCACTTCCCTACACTCGCAAACTGACATACAGGGATCATGATCACCCTTGTAACCATTTTTCTATATAAAGGTTGTTAAGCCTCATTGTAGAGGGTTCTTTCCCTGCTAGCTTGAGCTATTTCATGCTCTCCCACTTCTCTTGTATTATTTTGTATTTTGCAACTGTAAGTTGGCCATTGGCCTTATAATTAATTGAAATCACCATTCTTGCCTTCTTTCAACTTATGTATGTTGTGTAAGTTTCTTACCTTCATCATAGGTGTATGTTTTGTGGTTCTTCTCTCATATATGTTGTGTTAAATTTATTTTTGTGTGACTTGTGCGAAACCTTCGCCCCTCTTGACATTCAACAAATTCTAACCTCCATACATGCATTGGGGTCACTCATACAACTGAAGTTTGTGCATCTCCTGGGTGTTTCAATTGATTCTTTGTGTCATTTTGGGTAGGGAGAGAAACAATCTCTTCTTGGTGCATCACCTCCTTTTGTTTAAGCATTCATCTCTTCCCTTTACCCCTGCACCTAGATTGAGAAGGAAACCGGCCTTCTCCGGAGATTCAACCCCCTTGCGCAAGGTCCCACACTTTGGGGTTGTTTCCATGTTTCACAAGGTTGCTGAGTTGATAGCTCAGCAAAGGTGCGAGATTTTGTGATAACACCTCCCTCAAGGATCACTATCCCCTTCCCTCTTGTTGGTGTTTGTTTTATCATCTTCCAAACATTAGAATAAAGTACCCAAAGATAATTTATCCTCTCTTGAAAAATCACCGCTTATGCTAATAAGATTGCTAGAAGATCATATGGTGATTCCAAGGTTTCTTTTGTCAAGTCTTGACGTGTGGATAAGCTCAATGGGCATTGTGATTTGCTGGTAATACACAAAGGGACTTACGCTTAGATTGTTCAATTCACAAGGAAGGTTTAGACAATGAAGCTCTATTATTTAGGACTTGGATCATGGAAAAACTAAAAAAGGAGACAAGGGTTTAGAAGTTCTAATCTATTCCTAAGAATTCCAGAGACGGTATTAACTAGGTATTCTCGAGAAACCACACTTTGTTTCGCCGCACTAAGGACAACTACACAAAGCTGGTACAATCTTCAATGGGTTGTGCTTATGATCGAAGTTTTTGCATACACAAGGGATAGACTCAGACTAACTTTGCACAGTGAAATGGAAATCATCCATTCACCAAAAGTATGAGCAGAGATACACCGTTAATTAATACTTAACAAATCCTTCATTCAACTCTAACAACTTTGAAAGCAAATCTAAATTAACTTCTAACTAATGTGTTGAGGAAATTGAAACCATGCTAATCACTCAAATAACAAAGATTACAAAGCCTCAAGAGAAAGCACGCATGCAATGTATTATTTGAAAAATGACCTTCACGCAACAATATATCAAAAACCTCACTCTCCAAATGAAAGGAGGTAGCCTTATATAGTTTTCCAGAAAACAATGAACGACCGAGATCAAACAGTGATCAAAGGCCCAAATTGAAAGATAAAAACCCTAATTAGGGTTTTCCAAAACTAACTACCCCTCAACCAATAAGAAAATTACATTTGGGGACACTTGTCCTTCTTGCTAAATATGAACCAACAATAAAAATAGAAGGTTGTTGCATTGAAAGGTGTGCCCTTCTAGAAGCTTATGTGCATAAGTCAAGTTCATTGAACCTGGGCATGTTGACTTGGAACAATCTGATTGGTTGGAAGATGACGAGGCGCCACTATTGGATGTCCTCCTCGAATTCTCCAATTTGTGTGAAGAAACTATCTAAGTATGGAAATTTGTTTCTTCTTGTCACCATCTAATTCTGATTGGTAGCTTGTTTTCTATTTCTTCAAGAGATGAAATCCTTTAAGAAGTTGTATGGATGAAATCCCTCAAGAAGTCTGAAATTTTTCTCATCAAGTCTAAGGACTTTTCTTTCTTGATGCCTTGAGATTCTTTCAAGTGCCTTGAATTCAGAGAAGAATTCCTCTAGGCCTTTGTCATAATAGCTCTTCCCATACTTAGCCAAATTTTGGCCATCTTTATGCTCGGATGAACCTCGCTTGTGGACCTATCTTCAACTCTGAATTTGGCTCGAAACTCCATTCGTGTTTTCTGTGATGATCTTGTCTTCAGCTGCCAATTTATGTTGCACGGGAGGAAGGTAAAAAGCTCTAGATAACTCCTCGTGAGTATTAAAGTTCACCTTTTCAGACATTCATCGCGTTCAGCCATCATCCAAAACCTACAAAACCAAAAGAAAATTAAGTTAAGGTTCTATATTTGAGTGTAAATTTTGAAGGTTTGATGGCAAAGTGTATATCATGATTTTCACTCTTTCTCCAATACTTAGCCTTAAATGGGGTTTCTCGATATTCTCGAAAAAATCATGTTAGAAATCCAATATTCTGCTCACAAGACCCATTTTCACCTTCGAAAGAATGAGAAAGAAGAGGAAAGAATGCCGCTTAAGATAGAAAATCAGAGGTTTGTCTCATAAAATCTGTGAATTTGTTCCTCAAAACAGTCAAGAATCTCCTTCAGACCTGCACAAAACCTCTCTCAAAACCCTTTTAACCTGCACAAAACCTCTTAGAAACTACCTCCTCTTGCTATCCAAAACTTGAACTTAATGTGAGAAAATGAAAGAATGAAGTGTATTTGTGTTGAAGTTCGAATTCTCAATTAGAAACTCAGAAATCTCTCTAAAATCTGTTTCTAATTCATCCTCAGTCTTTCAAATCTGTAAGGAATGTTTCTAATTCAATCTTTAGTTGACTTGTCACTACCATCAAGTTCGAAATCATCATCTTGTCTTTCCAATGCAACTTTCTAAATTGATTTTCAGTTCACAATTCAAACCAAATCTGCAATATTCTTCTTTGAAAAAACCTCCTAATTTGGTCTCAGTTCAAAACTTCATCATCAAATCCTACTGACATCACTTGAGAATATTCCTTTCTCTCCAAACTTAGCAAGTTCCTCATGAGGGCGGACTTCATTGATTTCATGACTTCTTATCACCTCCAAACTTGGGCAGACTTGGTTAAGTTTGTGCACCACTTTACCCCTGCTAGGGCGGCGGACTTTGTAATGTTTGTGCACTCAACCTCTTGATAGGGCGGACTTTATCACTTCCTTGCACCTCAACTCTCCACTCATGGCGGACTTTATCACTTCCTTGCACCATATTGGAAAAAAATGTTGAAAAGTGTTAATGAAGCTCCAAAAGGGTATAAGGGCCCAGGTTATGAGAAGGTACATGGAACCTTATTGGAAAGAGAGGTGAAGGGGGTTGAAGATGCATCGAAGCCCATAAAGGATTCATGGGCTGAAACAAGTGTATCAATTGTTTCATATGGGTGGAAAGATTCTAAAAATCGTCCCTTGATCAATGTCATAGTGATGTCCCCTAAAGGGACAATGTTTTTGAAAGTTGTGGATTGTGAGGGTCAAGTAAAAGATGGTCAATTTATTGCAAACATTCTCATCTCTACCATTGAGACAATGGGACCCCGCAATGTTGTTCAAGTCATAACGAACAACACAAAAAATTGTAGAGTTGTTGGTTTGTTGGTTGAGGAACACTATCATCACATCTTTTGGACACCTTGTGCAATCCATTCACTCAATCTTATACTACAAAAGATTGGGAATAAAATTGAATGGATCAAACAAGTGTATGCAAAGGCTGAGGACATCCAAATGTTCATCACAAACCACCACATGTCTCAAGGGATTTTTAGATCCTTTTCGACTTTGGAGCTATTGAAGGTAAGTGAAATAGTAATTTAATTTCAATGTTCATAATTTCATTGTGTAAGCTATAATGTGTATTCTTCTTTAAATTTTGGCTTTATTATTTAATCATTTTGGCATTAATTTGTGTTATAGGTTGTTGAGACCCGTTTTGCATCAAACACAATCGTCTTGAGACGACTTGTGAAAGTTAAAGTGGCACTTTGCAATATGGTGATCAATCAAAATTGAGATATATGGAAGCAAAGCAGCAGTGAAAGGGCAGCAAGAATTAAGGTCAAGATATTGGATGACTCATGGTGGGATCTTGTGACATATCTCCTTAGTTTCATTGAGCCCATCATGAGCATGTTTCCTTACACTGACATGGATAGGCCTTGCATTGGTGAAATTTATAATGGCATTGACTCAATGCTTGAAAAATTGAAGTGTGTTAGAAATGCAAGAGAGCAAGACCTTGGGTAGAAATTCTTCAAACAAGTGGAAGCAATTGTTGTAGAAAGATGGAATAAGATGACCCGAGCAAGACCTTGGGTATAAATTCTTCAAACAAGTGGAAGCAATTGTTGTAGAAAGATGGAATAAGATGACCCCGGGGAGAAATTCTTCAAACAAGTGGAAGCATTTGTTGTAGAAAGGTGGAATAAAATGACCACTCCTTTGCATCTTCTTGCCTATGCCTTGACACCAAAAGACTCTAGCAATCAATTTCTTGATCAACCAGGAAGGCTTGCACCATGGAGAGATTTACAAGTGTTTGATGGGTACAAGGCAGCATTCCTTAAACTCTACCTTGATGATGGTTTGCGAGATATTATTAAAAATGAGTTCATAGAATTTGCAAATGGAAATGGTCTAAATGTTGATGCTCTTCGTCATAGATTCAAGAAGGATGCTCATTGTTGGAGGTACTTCCATGGCACATGCTTTCAAAATCTACAACCCCTCGCTGTCAAAGTTTTATCACAAGTAAGTTTAATTAATTAAAATTTATCACAAGTTTTAATTATAGTTTACTTTGTCTTCATAGGTTGCTAGTAATTTTTAATTTTATAAATTTATAACTTTAATTGTTTACTTCGTCTTCATTGGTTGCTAGTTCATCTATATCAGAAAGAAATTGGAGCACATACTCTTTCATCCACTCAGTAAAGTGCAATAGATTGCAATCAAAAAGAGTGGAAAATTTAGTATATGTGCATTCCAACCTACGTCTTCTTTCACACAAGCAACATGACTACAAGCAAGGGGAAACGAAGATGTGGGATATAGAGCTAGAGCATACTGATTTGGGTGCTTCCACTTCTCAGCTTGTTGCATTTGATGACTCGGATAGCAAGCAAACGTATAGTGCAAGTGCAAGTGGCATTGGCATTGATTCATCTAATGTCAATGTCAATGATGAGGAGGATGAGAATGATGATGTTGATGAATTAGAGAATCCAATTGATGATTAAACTTTGAATTGTTGAAAGTTGAAACAATGATACTTGAATATTTTGATATTAAACATGATGTATATGATGCTATGATGGTATGATCATGATGATAGCTATGATTACAAGTTTATGTTGGTTTTGTTGTTTATATGATGCTATGTGACATGCTTATCTTAATTGATGCTTAATATATATATATATATATATTACATGTTTTTGTACAAATGAACCCAAACCCCTTTTCAAAATTTTGTTGTACCAAATTCTCAAACCCGAACCGGTGCCCAAACCCAAACCAGCAACTTAGGTTATAGGCATTAACCAAAAAAGAAACAACTTACTAAACTTTACCCTGGGAGAATACTCTTGGGACATCTTAGAGACAGTGCTAGTGGAATGAGTTAGAGGCATCCATCCCTAACAATATTTGTAGGAGGACATGTACTTATCATCAACACCAAGAAGGAAAGTTTACATGTAAGAACCGATTCCAATGCTCATCAAACACCTTAGAAGCGTCAACCAATCTAGAAATGGCATAGAAGCATTAACCAAAAAATCATACATCTAATATTCCACAAGAAAACCTATGATTGCCAACCACTCTGAGAACTGCATAAAGGTGTCTATGAATGGAATCAATTTTCAATATCATCATTGGATGACCTCAGTCAGAACCTGGAGATACTGAAAAAAGAACTCACTCAACAATGAACATAGGAAACTCCAGCAGCAACTAGAACAAGAGAACTCAGCTTCTACAAGACAACTATCTTTTGTTCCAATCAAAAACAATAACAGGAGACATTTAACATTAATTTCTGGTCAACTCAAGTTCAGCAGTCAATATACCAATCAAACAATGAACAAAAATCTATCTTGAGCTGATGTCAGAATTGTACCTTACAGAAGCCAATTGTCAACAGCAATCAAATACATCATAAAATTAGTCAGTCAGTCAAATAAAGCTTTCTCATATTATCAAGGTCTAAAATTGGGAGTCATTTACATGTTTTTTTTCTGTTTTCAAACCATACAACACTCACAAGGTTTTGACTTCCGCAGCTCCCCAAACTTGCAACTTTAAAATATATTGTTAAGCTTATATGCATTTTCATATAAATTAATAGTATATATCTAATACATGTAAAACCATATATCGAAAACTATCAAAATAACTGCTGGCTACTGTTGTGAGGTATTCACACATTACCCCATTGCAAATGGGGACCCCCACTTTTTCTCGCTTTCTAGGATAGTGCTAGAGTCCTTTGCTATTAGCCTTTGCATTGAAGGGGTATATTCTCTTAAGTAGCCAGAGGGTTCATCAAGTCAAGTTTGTCTCCTTAGGTTTTAATGAAGACATTCAGTTATCAGGGCTTTTGGAATGGATGACTCGTCCTCTGATCATAGGGCTATGATGGGAATGAAAGACTAAGATAGGTCAAATTGAGCATAGAGAGAAAGAGGTTTGATGAAGGAGCCCTTTATATCAAGCCTAGTCAACATTGCAGTGTTTCCTTCATCATCCAAATGATTTGAACACAACTCATTGAGAGTTGAGTTGCGGAGGCAAAATTTGGAAGTGTCAAAAAATTTCCTTTGCTCCTTCTCAAGAGCGAAATCCTCTTCCATTGCCTTTATTTTGGAGCGATTTGAACCTCTTAGGCATATTTGAGGATGTTGAGCTAGTCTAGTGCCTCCACAATCACTTTGATCATGCAAATTCATCAAGTGCATCAAGATTTTGACTAAGGAATGGAGGGAAGAAAGCAGATTTGAGTCATTTCCATTGCTCCTCTCCAAGAGCGAAATTTACTTCCATTGCTCTCCTTTGAGAGCGAAATTGCCTTCCATTGCCTTGGGGTGATAGCGAAATCCTATCCAAAGCAAGCATTGAGGTTCTTTGATGAATGAAAGCTAAACCTAAGGTGTGAATTGATAAGACTAAGCTAGAGGATGAATTTGAAGATCATTTCCTTTGCTCCCAAATTGGAGAGAAAACCTCTTCCTTTGCCCCAAGCTGAGAGTGAAATTCCTCATAACGACTCACATTGAGCATGGCTTGATGCATTTGAGTTGATGAAGAGAGTGTAAGTGAGTGAAAATGAATTAAGTGTCAACTTGGAGATCACTTCCATTGCTCCCCTTTTGGAGTGAAAAACACTTCCTTCGCTCCTAATTAGGAGCGAAAATGCCTTCCTTTGCTTGAGATTAGGAGCGAGATTGGTCTCAAAGCCCTCTTCAAGGTTGGATTGACTCCTTCAAGTGCATAAATGGCGAGGTACTTAAACATGAACTGACGAAAGACAAATTGAATGCCATTTCCTTTGCTCCTCAGTAGGAGCAAATTTCACTTCCATTGCTCCTCTCTAGGAGCGAAATTCTCTCCAAGACCTTTCTTAAGGCTAATTTGACACATCTACACACTAGGAAGGCAAAATCACAAGGTCTAAAGTTAATGCAAAGGCAAGGAATTGATAAAATCGGGCTAAGGGGTGAGTTTGAGGACTGATTCCTTTGCTCCCTGATAGGAGCAAAAATCTCTTCCATTGCTCCTTGTTGGGAGTGAATTTGTGTTCCTTTGCTTGAGTATAGGAGCGAAATTGCTTATAAGGCCTTCTCCAAGGTTGAATTAACTCCTCCTCATGCATAGAGGACAAATCACTCGAGCATGAGTTGATAAAAGGCAAAATTTGAACAAGTGTGAGATTATTTTCTTTGCTCCTTCTTAGGAGCGAAATTTGCTTCAATTGCCCTAATTTAGGAGCGAAATCCCTTCCAAGGCCTCCTTTGGGGTCGATTTGACATGTTTTCATGAGTGGATGGCTAAAAAAAATAAAGGTTTGAGTCATTGGAATGAAGGTAAGTGAATGAGATTGAGCTAAGAATCCAAGTTATAATGACTTCCTTTGCTCCTTCATTCGAGCGAAATATCCTTCCATTGCTCCTCATCGAGAGCGAAATTCACTTCTATTGCTCCAATCTCAAAGGGAAAATCATCCTAAAGCCATTTGGTGAACGAAATTTGACAAAGTTTGCATATGAAGAGATAAATTGATGATTGGAGGACAAGAATTTGGCTAAGTACCATAAAATTTCCTTTACTCCTCTCTAGGAGCGAATTCTTGTTCCTTTGCTCCTTATTGAGAGCAAAAGGCTCTTCCTTTGCTCATGAATGGGAACAAAGTTGATTCCAAGGCTCTTCTTGAGGTTATTTTGACACATTTTCACACATGAAGGGTAGAACTTGAGTTTTGAATTGATGGAATGAAGAGAGAGGTTGAAATTTTAGCTGTATCCAAAAATTTCCATTGCTCCTTGTTAGGAGCGGAATCCTCTTTCATTGCTCCTTCATCGGAGCGAAATTCCCTCCTAGGCATTCTTTAATGATGGTTTGAAGCAGTTTTACGCAAGGATGAGAAACTTGAAGCATGATTGATAAAAAGTTACGAGTTGACGAAAAGGCAGCAAAGAATGGGTTGAATGATGATTTGAATTTTACTTCCTTTGCTCCCTTGAAGAAGCAAACTTCCCTCCATTGCATTTTAAAAGGGGGAGCTAATGAGCTTTGACACAAACCTTGGGCTTTCCTATGTTTCACCTTCCATGGCATGAACAAGTGAAGAAATCAATTGGTAGAGAAGTGATGGGATGATGTCGAACTTCCTTTGCTCCTTATAAGGAGCAAACTTAGTTCCCTGTGCTCCGACTTCCATTGCTTATCCTTAGGAGTGACCTTCTCTCTAATGCACTCATCAAACCTACAAATCACATAAAATCAGAGATTATATCAAATTATGAGGTTATATAGAAGGTATATATCATGTGTGTTTGATGCTCATTTGTTTGTTTTGCAGGAGGTGAAGAAAGAAATCAAAATTATCAGGTTGAAGGAAGATTGGAACAAGTGTCCTAAGGAGGAGATTTCAACATCAAGGTCAAGATACAAGGAAGATATCCTCAAGAGGACTTCATAGGCAAGCACGGGAAGGTGACTACACAAGAAGGATTCATTTACACAAGGATATGATCCACAACACTAATAACATGAAGGGAATAATAAAGAAAGAGTTTCAAAAGAATGAAGAAGCAGCTATGACATAAAAGATTTATTCCAAGGCAATATCAAGATCCAAAACTAAGAGGAAGTCAACATCTACACCTTGCACCTCCATGATTGAGACATTCAAATGGATAGTTTCAGAAGAGTTAATCAAAGTTAGAAGATCATCATCATCACTGTTGAAGCTAGATAATGTTGAGTATCAAGAGATATTGTTGAATATTCATTCATGATGACCTACCAAGTCTACAAGTGCAAGCCGAGATGTCATTCCAGCCACCACTCACCAATCAGAGGAGTTCCACATCAATACATCCGGATTCAATGAACCAAGCTCATCATATGGAGGCACAAACTCCAACATACCTACCCTTGCTTCATATTGGTTCAAATTCAGTATTGAATCTAAATGTAATTATTTCATTGGCTAGAATAGAGTTTGTTGTAAGTGTAACATACCCTAATTAGGGTTTCATTGTAAAATCTTGGCCATTGATGGGGTTTGATCCTGGCCATTCATTGTAAAGAGCTCTCTATATAAAGCTCAAGCTCTTCATTTATAATAGTAGTAATAGAATAGGAATGGTCAATAGAGAATAGTTCAATAGCAGATAGCAATTAGAGTAGAAGTTAGATTAGGATAAGGCAAAGATTGTTGCCAAAATCTTGTTGTAAAGAGCATATAATTTCATTGAAGTTATGGTGAATTAATGTGTTATTTCAACAAGTTGCATGGTCTCTATTTCTCAATTCATTTGCTTTCATGTTGATTAGATTGAATGGAAGAAATTGTTGAATGCATTTGCATGGAATCCATTTAGTCCATACCACTAGCCTCTTGCTGATTGTAAGTGTGCCTTGCATGGTCAACTGGAATGATATAAACTTAACTTCAAATTGTCATACATCCATTGTTTATGCATTAATTTGAATGGTAATCAATGTTAGAAGGTAATGATTTGAATATCTTTGGATTATCCCTTAGAAGATTGCACTGAGCTTGTGTCAAATTGTTCAGTTTGATGGTGAGACCTAGCCCAGTAGGATTTCATCAAATCATTCACTCTTCTCTTGCATTCTTAATATTAGAATAGACTCCCTAAACCCCATGTCTTTTGCTCTTTTTTATTCTCCAAGCGAGTAGGTAGAATCTAAGTTCCAACGATTCAAGCATTCAACAATTCAATGTAAGTCCCCTTGTGATTCCAGCATAATCACATCAACCAACGATCTTATCCACACGTCGTGACCCGACATTTATGAACCTTGGAGTTGTCTCAAGTGACCCTTAAACTAATCTTCAGCATTTGAGTAACTTTGTTCAAGAGAGGATAAGATACTTTTGGGTATTTTATTTTGTGTTCGCATGTGCATGAAAAACACATCAACAGTTACCTCTTTATTTTGATCAGTACGTTGTAAGTTGTACAGCTGTGTGAAACATAAAGGGAAATTATGAAAAACAACCATCACTCAAAAATTGTCTGATAGGCATAGCTGACTGTCAAATTTATGCCTTGCCCATTATACTATGCAGAAATAACAGTCACCATGATCAAAATACTAATTACTCTACTCAACACTAGAGCCAACAGACTCAATATCTTCACTGTGTATTGGTCACTGATGTTAGCAGCCTGATGTCCAAAGCTGAGTTCTCTTACCCCTAATCCCTTTAGTCAATCCTCTCCAAATTGTCTGACAATGTAGTCAATTAATGGTAATTGTACTTGTCTCTATGAGCTTCTGGATTTGAATGTGTGAGCTTTTTTGCATCAACATTTCGGATCACACTCTGTGATCCATCATCAAGATGAAAACAAAGAGAGAGCACAAGGAGAAAATCAAGAAAAGGTTGGCCCAATCAGCAAGAAAGGGTGATTGATGCAGTAATAAATACCAGGTTGGCTAGGAGTGAGATAATAGCATTTCTATACTACAAAAGCCGTATTTTCTAATCATGTCAAAATAATATTGTCATAAATGATTTATGAAGATTTCATAAATGATGCCATAATTTATTAATTTCCTTCTCAACTGTCAAACTTCTGTATCTCATATCTTGCATCTGCTGACAGGCTTTCCCTCCATTTGTTCAACATGCAGGTGCTGTATTTTAGGCCTATTCCAGGGTGTTATGCTAGATCCTCATTCAAAAAAACTTTGCTAAAAGGGTACAAAGGTAATATCTAATTTCAGAAGACTTTATTTTAAGGCTTGAAACATTGCAGGGGTATTAGAGAGCAAAGGGTATAACACTGAATCGGTGTTCTCCTTCATGTGTCTGATCTTGAAAGAGTGGGATCTGATAATTGTCTGGCCAAAAGTCAACTTTAGAGACAAATTTGGGCCCATGAAGACCATCCCTTAAGTCAGCAATCCAGGATGTGGGGAATTCAAGCTATTTCAGCTGATATCCATATATATTATCCCATAAATGTTCTCACTGCCTATAACAAAGGTTATCTTGGTTTGTGTCATAGCCGCATACTCTTAGACCTCTAAGACCTTCTCAAGGCTCTTATTTTTTGTCATAAAGATAGTTTTTTAAAAGGTGTATGTTTAAGCAATTTTCTTTGCTTTAGACACGGGCTATAATTTGTTGCAGTACAATACAATGGAGTAAAAGAAAGCAGGATGATACATTTCAAAAATTGGAAAGGGCACAATGTGAATAGTTTCTAGTAGGCATTACATTACATCAGTGGGATTCTGATTAAACTTTAAATTGATCAAAACCTAAGAATTGACATTTTAGTTGAGTCAAATACCACTACTTAAGTGGTAGATAATGAATGTTCCCACAAGAGGGAATTATCTATCTAGTTTATTGACAATTGACACAAAATACTTATACAACTCAGCTGTAGGTTATGCCTCTTTAAGAAAAAAAACTTCTACACCAAGCAACCTTACTTTTAACTCTGGTGGCAACACTACTAAAAGAAAAATGAGAAATCCCCCACACAAAAGACAAGTAAAGCTTTAAGTCATTAATAAGAAGGGCAAGTGTAACTAAAAATTAAAATTATTTATTACACGGGACCAACCTCTCCATCAGATCCTCGAATTGTAACTCGATAAACCACTGAGACAGATCTTGCATCATCAGAGAATGTCAAACTGCGGATTTCTCCCAACCAGCCTGCATAATTCAATAAATATAGGATATTCCATTGATCAAACATATAGACAAAAACATTTTATTTTTCAAAATAAAAATAAACAGAGGAAATCTGAGTTTATACTAAAAAGACATTTGTCTAGAATAAGTACCATTCACAACAGACCAACACAACTACAAGGACAGTGTGATTGGAATCACATGATGCTAACAACCACATTCTTGTATGTTGAATTTCAATTTATCCCTTGAATGGGAAAAAATGCAAAGAACCAGCTAAATAATGAAAACAATAAAATATCATATTTGATCCTATGGTATCATGAAAAAGTCCTAGCTTGGAATTTGTAAATATAAACTCTCAGCATATATGAAGCCATGATAAATTTTCACAAATCTACATGCAGAGGAAGCAAAAAAGAAACATTTTCAATAAAACTGTAGAAATGAGCTCAAACCCTACAAAATTAATAGGCCAACTTATTATAAATGCAAACAATTCTTAAAGCTATTGTCAAATTCTGCTCTATCAAGGAAAGTACATACAGTGAAAGCCAAAATATGAAATAAATTCACTAAATCATATAAAACAAAGGCATGATATGACTCGGACCAACACAGACAAGGCAACCATTAATTAGCTCTCATGGACACGACTTGCTAGTTTATCCCCAATTGCCAATGATCATCGACAAAAATCCTTTGTACTTGCCCAAATCCACTTGTAGAGATCTAATCTACGTTATGCCCTTCTGATATCTGCATGTGCATCCTTCAAGGCCTCTATAATCCACCAACAAGGTCAAGGACTGTTATGGATTAAACTGGCCTCATTTCAATCAGGAATCATCAGCTACATTAGTGATAGAAGACAGAAAATGATGAATATCCAACTCTGAAGCCAAAAGGCAAGATAAAATCACATTGGTATCATTTACAACATTATTTTCTTGTTTATGACATTAATTAATTATTTATGATATCATAACTTAAGGAAGATGATAGAATCCAATCAAAACTCGAGACAAACTGGGTCAAACTCCCAGATTTTTCTTTTCTCACCAACTTATGTATAAATTTCATTAAATATATTAGCTAAATAATCAAATTTACTGATGCTATCAAAAGAATGTGAAATCGGGTTCATCCCATGGTGTGATGGTTGAGTGGTGGTGGTGTTGTTGTGCCCACCAAGGTTCAAACCCCCACTGGGCCATTCTGATCGCAGACTCGTGCCTTCGCTGATCCAATGGGCTTGAGGGTTTGAGCCTCAGCATTGATAAATGGGGATTTGGTCCCACGTTTATGACCTCACCAGTTCATAGCTTCGGGTCAAAAGCGTTTCACGTGGTACCAATGGGTGTGTTGTGCCAGCATCACCAATCATGTTAAAAAGTTTACCCGGCACTTGCAAAAGGAAAGAATATGAAACTATTGGGATTGCACATGCATTGATAACTATTTATCACATATTTAACCCTATTTAGAAGATGGTAAAATTTAAGGTAAAAGGAACAGAAATGTGCGTTTGACCAGCAAAGAGTGAATTTCTATGGTATTGACCACAGTTCACATTGTTATGGACTTTTCTACCAATATCAACTTTGGGCAAACTGACCACTGCTGTCGGCAGATTAGAACAAGTAGAAGACTGTCCTGCTGAAATATGGCATTTTGCAATCATTTGACCATCATCCTCCTGCATTGAGCTGCTGAAGAAAGTTTGATATTGAATTGATTGAATATATGCAAAGTGCTGAATCTTGTACTTAAAGATATTGAGTTGATTGAACATATATATTAAAAAAAATTACCCCATCAACCAACAATGTCAAACTCTCATGATACATTGTGTGACCTACTATAGCAAGTTTCAGTTCATATGATACAGTCTATGGCAGCATGGCCTGCAGTAAAGCACATGTGCCATACCTATAGATATAGCCAGTTGACCTCCACTTAAGTGTGTCTGGTCTCACATGAAATTTTGCTGGTTTATCTACACTGAGGCATAGTTTGGTTGAACATTAATTGTGAGGTAGCCTTGGAAGTAAATTTTTATGCCTTGCTACCCAGAGTGGGATCCACATGTTAAACCATGATATAAATATCCAGATGGCTCATTGTGCAATCTGATCCTTTATTATGTCAAGCAAAATCTGTACATTAGTCCCATCAAACAAGTTTCCAAGTGCCTTCTAGGTATGTAGTTACACTTTGTTATCTAAAGGAAGATGACTGCATTAAACTCTTCCAGCAAGTTTCTAGGTAGCCTCTTACAAATACCTCTACCCTTTGGTGTACGTAAAAGGCTTCCATGTTGACATTCTCTGATACAAGACATCACAATAATAATATATGTAATCATGCACATATTGGCTAGAAAATTAAATTTCCACAAATAGAAGCAAGTATAAAAAATCTATACAGCCAATCTTATTTATCTAAGTTGCTGGTTCTGCTTATGCTTCTGCTTCTGATTCAAGTTTACAGGTACAGTAGATTTACCAAAAAACAAAGTAGGGCTGGATTCATTTGTACAAAAAACATATAAAAGTTATATGTATAATGACTCCAAACAGATTACAATTTATGTATGCCTCCAAAATCAACTAAAATACCAGAAATTGAAAACAACCATATATGTATGCAAATAGCGCACCATGGATATAAACAACACTTCCAACCAACCAAGAGTGAAAACAATGGGCATCAAAACAAGGACTATCATCAATTATTCTAGAAAAGTTAAAAAATCCGTTATAGGAATGTATTATACGCAAAAGAGGACCATGTTGAAAAGCAAGAAAGTCAACATATCATATATGAGCAAAAAATGCAATCCCACTTCAATTCTTGGAAAAAAGGTACCTTAATTATACAGTGATTCGATGCAATTAGCATTGACCCAGTTCATTTTACAAAAGATAACTACTGCCCTATTGAGGCATAACACACTAAAACCAGTCTACATTAAATTTTTAAAATTATTAGAAAAAAGGCAGTCGAACCTGGTGCATAAAAGCTGAGCATCCGATTTGCATGGTACCTGCAAGCCATTTATTGTACTTGATTAATCCATATGCACTTCAATATAAACTTAATAACTCATAGCTGAAAAATGTTATGTTTGCTTTAATGAAAATATAATCAAATATGTACCAAAAACATGCAGACACCAAATTCAAATCAAAACAATTCTTTTGCAAAATTTATGGAAAAAAAGAAACATGAAACAACACCAAAACTGCCATAAACCCACACGATACAGAAGCTCTTTTCAATATAAGTTACAGGCATATGAATAAAGAAAACAACCCAGACCAGAAGAACAGCGCCAAACTAGAGACCAAACAGGATTGCATAAGGAATCAC
This sequence comes from Cryptomeria japonica, assembly GCF_030272615.1. Taxonomy (NCBI): domain Eukaryota; kingdom Viridiplantae; phylum Streptophyta; class Pinopsida; order Cupressales; family Cupressaceae; genus Cryptomeria; species Cryptomeria japonica. Next base: position 648,280,454 of record NC_081407.1, on the reverse strand, counting down.
CATATCTAGCCAGAAACAATTTGGTTACTATACTTCACAAATTAATAGACCTAACCATAGTAATGACAGAAATGAAGAAAAAGACAATAAGGACATGAGGTTTTTTAAGCCAATGAAAGCTTTAAGATGGTACAGTCACGATGCATGTCTTAAGGTGGCCAGAAGTGTACTATGCTTAAACAAAAATCACAATAAAAAAGCATAAGTAAAACTTAATCTTAAGAAATTAAGATTACAATCTTTAAACAGCTTTAATTGAATTGATTAAAAGCATAAATATTAAATAAATATTGGAATTCTACCATACTGATTCCTGTGTTGATATTCTTGAAAACTGATAGTGGATAAAATGATACAGCTGATGGTGCCGTTTTTTTAAGGCCTTTCTTGTGTTGGATCAACTTATCAAGTAAAATTTCCATACGTAATAAACGTTGATGCAAGATTTGTCTTCAGTTGGTTCTCTTGGAGAAATATCTTGTGATTTCAAGGGCATTAGTAACCTAGTTATCCCACTTAATGAACATATAAACTATTTTTTGTGTATGTTGAATGACATAACCACCACACAGCATAATTATTTGTTACCATTAGAAACTGCACTGTTGGTTTACATAATAGAGTCTTGAACATGTGGATAATTTGCTTCGCTTCTTTCCTGGGGGTAAATTCAACCATCGGATTTACCACAGGATACTTTGAGGTCTTCTCAAATGAGAAACTACCCTGGACAGCATTGGCCAATATAATTTGTTTTGGTGATTATCCAGCATAGGATATTTGCTCCAATTCAGATGTGGAAGTACTTGTAAATAATGATTTGAATCAAGGTATTGAAGGACCAAGTTCCCAGCAGTTGCGCTGAGAAATTAGACTGCAGCATAAACCCCTCAATTACTCCGTTGCATTCAAACCATTATCCAGTAGAAGAAATATCCTTTAAGGAACATTTCCACAAACCCACACTGACAGAATCAAGATTATTATTTCAATTCAGGTAGGACAAAAAAGATAGTTCACATCAAGAAATAAAAACTAAAGGCCCTTTTCTAGAAAGTACCCAAAAATACTCCCAACAATTTTTAGCTTAAAGTTTTATAGAACTACAGACCAGACCAGACCTATTGGGGAACTCAATTTAATGTATGAGCGCAATTGAATTTTTTGCGGTCTATGGGCCATGATTGTCAAGCCAATTTCCTTCTCTAATTTCAGGATTGCAAATATCTATAAATGCTTCTGAACTTAATCTCACTTATCGTTAACTTTAGCTTACTAAAAGTTTTTTATAAATAAATACCATAAGATGTTATCAGATAGATGGGTGATTCCTTCTGTAGTTTTATACATAATAGCATTGTCGATTAACATGGTAACACACAACGAGAACTTCCTAAAGGAACAGTCTCTTGGATTCTAAAGAAGCTCCACTAAAATCTAGATTAAAACCCTTTAGTACTATGGAAGTTAAACTTTGATGACTCCTCAGAGAAGAATTTGGGTAAATCCGACAAAGACATGCAGAGAAGTGCTTTTTATGAGTTCAGTATTTGTTTACAGAACAATGATAGCAGTGAAGTCAAACGATAGGCCCTTATCCAAGGCTCGAAAATTGGGTTGAATATTGGACTAAATGAATTATGAATTATGAATTACAAAAGCTTCAAATTTAGGCATTATTTCATTTAACGGAACTTGAGAACCTGAAAATGGTTTATCTATCAAAAATTGAAGGAAGTTAACCTACAACTGGAAAAATGTTATATTATTTGATTTCGTAAATCTAACAAAATGCCAATAGCATGGAAGGTTCTAATGCAAATCATGGAGCCACCCTTCAAGATGGCTCTTTTGTACTCTTGTGTACTTATGGTCTAGCCAAATCTAAGATGAGAAGCTAAATTTTAAATAGATCGTCAACCATAATAAATCTCAATCCAACATTAATAATTATATTAGGCACCACTTGTTCCTTGTATGGTAAAGGTAAAGAAGCGACAAAATCAAGGCTCTATGCCCGAAAGGGAGTAGCAAAAAGCATCAATTTGAGCAGATTAAGTTAAGATATGCAAGAGCTTGGAAAAAATGCATCCGGTTTGGCTCTAAAAGAGTGTCGGGCAATTACTGGAGATGCATCTGGAATTTCGTGAGAGGTTGCTAACTGAAGGATCGGTAGAGCAGGATTTATGGGAATATTTATCCTTCTTAACACTTCCCCAGTGAAAGAAAACTTATGGGAATATTTATCCTTCTTAACACTTACTCAGTAAAAGAAAACAACATCTTATCTCTAATTCATAAATCAATCGGTGCACTCCTATTTGCAATGTAAACAGCCATGCATACATAAGGGCATTAAGGAGACTTTCAATACATTGTGAAAATTTAGGAGGATGAAATGAGATACATTATTTAATTTATTTTTTAATACCATATTGGAAGAATTTCTAATCCTCCCATAGAAACAAAATATAAAGCGAAAACAAGTGTAGTCAGAGAAGACTAGGGACCCTCCCACAGAAACAAAATACAAAGTGAAAACAAATATAATCAGACAAGTTCAAGAGATTGTGGTGTAAAGGTAATGTAAGGCACTTGTAGGAGCTTGAACCGATTCAAATCTTCGTTACTGAAATAAGACAGCCCATAACTCCAGTGTGCATGTGATGAGGTTATGGTTTGACAGGTATGAAAAATATTTGAGCGTGGCCCAATTTAAACTAGAATAATGTAGAAAATGCAATCCAAACATAGCCACACGATGCTAGAAGGCAACCCATAACCTCATCCCAGCCTTCCCAAGTATATTTGTACATAAATATAGAATCCAAGAAGAATCATGTCAATATATATTTGCACAAATTGGCAACTTCAAATTTCCTGCGACCTTGGGCATTAGGTTTGAAAATAAGGAATACAAAAATTCAATACACAGGTAAATGGAATTATCCTTCAGCAGGCTTTTACATAGGTCTTATACACCAAATTGTTGGCTCTTGGTGACGACCTAAATATACCTTTTACATCATACGTACGTACATATGTGTGTATGCATCTGCACATATATTATATTATATTTTTTTGGATAAAAGGATGCAATTTTGCGCAGTGCTAGTTGATAATTGAATAGAAGTATAAGAAATTGCATTCACAACTTTAAAAAAAAAATCAACATGTACTGCATCAGAATGGTATGAGAAGTTGTACCAGGGAATATATTTGATCTGAGAGCCTCCTTCCTGCTTGATTTTGATGATCTTGTCTGGGACCCTTTTGTTCAAATCACGTAGAATCTCTACCAATGAGCGAGTTATGTAAAATGATGCAGGTGGATTGTCCAGGGACACTGCATAGTTTGTATAAGGAGTTCCCTTCTTAACAGAAAAGCTATCCTTATCCTTCTCGCCTGCTTTTATGCCCAATACACCTCTACCAGTCTTATCGCTATTCAAATCGAGTCTAATAGATTTACTAGCTCCTACCATGAAATGTGATGATCTGAGAGTGGACCTTGATCTTGCAGGGCAATGGGTTTTGGGGACATGATGATAATTAATTAGGTATGATGCTTCCATTGGATTATGAGATATAATGGGGATCGAGAAAAATAGATATATACAATTGGCTGCTTAAAGAAATTTCAGTTTCAGCAATTGTGGCCGACGGGCGTGTAGGCGGTACTGAGTTTTTGTATTGAAATTAGATGATGAAGTTAGAGCCCGAATATAAGTAATGGTTGAAGAAATGTGGAAGAATTGAAGCCGCAGGTTGGAGGAAGAAGGGAAGAGGAGAAGCGTATTGAGTGCTTCACTTTCAACTCCACCTAACCAGAAATCATGGACCTTTTCCTTTGACTCCTTACCTACCATCGCTTACCTACTTTTTAATATTTTCATCATATTTTCATCAACTACCCACCTACGTATGCTTCTTCAATGGGAAAAGGAAGCCCACAGAAAAGTAAGGGCAACTTCTTTCCTGTTTCTTTTAACTGATTATTATTATTATTTGTAATTTTGTTTTGAATCAATAAAAAATATTAAAAAGTATGAGCAACAAGTAAAAGTAATATATCTTTAATCAATTAACTGGTAATTGTATCTTAGTATGTAATGGGTATGATATTATATGTACAACAAAGGTGTGGTTGGACAAGTGAGCTTCAAATTGATTGTGCATCTATGTACATTAACTTTATATATTATTGAATGTTTAAAATTTAATATCATAATGTGACATCCCTTGAATGGACAAAAACTCAAATAAACAATTATTATATGTAAAATTACTCCCTCTCTTTGTACATCTCTCAATACATGTCTTTACCTCTTGCAATCTTCCTCTCTCCTTCCATCCTTCTATCATTATATTTCTTCTCTCTTATATATAAAGAGTGATTGAGTTTATGTATCAAGTGTCATCCATGATATGTACATCCATAATGTGTAGACCAATTGATTACAATAAGTAGTGCATGCTTCAAGACTTCATAGCTTCTTACCTAAAACTTGATGAGGAAAGTCATTAGTGTATGGCATTCATAGGTTGCAATCATATGCATATATTCAAGTGTATATGTGTGGATCAATTAGTATCAGGTACATCAAGGATGTTGACATTGATTGACACCTAGTACGGTGGCTATAACTTTGATAAATCTTGGACCTTGATGGAATATTGAATTATTTGCAATTGACATTTATGTTCTTATTTTAGTTTTTTAGAGTCACAAATCCACTATCATTTAATGTGTTTATCCCCTTATCCTTCTCAAGAAAATGTGTTTATCCCCTTATCCTTCTCAAGATAGAAGACATCTAAGGGATAATCAAAATAAAAAGGGAAGGGGTAATTATTGTGGAGTTGCACAAAAGCATTTGTCAAAGAAGAGTTTGCATAGTCACTTGGAAAGTTGAGTTTGAGAATGAGGCTATCTGCAATAATCTCCTTTTCTCAATGGAAAGCTTGAGTGAGAGTTACTTTTAAATGAGTTTTATTGTCTATATAGATTAGTAATATCACTAACAACACTAATTAACCAAAACTAAGAATAATTATTGGTTTCTCATTGTAGCTTCTTGGTAGTTGTGTGGTTTTCTATTCAAATTTTTATTACTATTATTCTTCAATAACTAGCCTTGTGTTTACTTGTAGTAATTTTGAATTGTGATTGAGCTTATAAGCTTGAGAGAAGGAAATTTGTGCTTGTATATTAACCATTAACTCAATTCCTTTCAAACGCATATTAAATATTGCAAACTCTTACACTTACATAGAGTGAGACATAGAGATTTTAAAAAGAGAAAGTCTAGATACTGAAAATTGTCCTAGGTCTTTGACAACACTTTTCACTAACTTTTCATCTAAACTAATTAAATAATTTTATTATTTAATAGGTACTTATATTCTTCTTCTAATTTTATATAATTAATTTTTTTTTAGTATTTAATTATTGTTCTTTTAAATCATTAATTAAATATTATTTAATTAATATTCATCATTCTCTTTCTAATAAATTAATATTGATCTTGGGTTGAGGGCCTAGCTCAATTGGCGTGAGCTTCCAATGGTAAGGCATGAGGTCATGAGATGTAGTCTCCCCCCAGCCCACGTGTTACCAGAGGACTTGTCGCGCCAACATCACCAATCACATTAAAAAGTTTACCCGATGCACTACAGCTTATAGGGGTGATGTACTTGATACCTGTTGTAGGCATCTAAAAATGGTCAACGCTTGCGGTGCCATACTTTTTCATGTTCGTGTGACCTTCTTTTACGGTTTTCGCATCTTATTAACATTTCTTCTATGTCGCACATTTGGTTCGCATTGTCTTAAAGAGGGGCAAAATGTAGGCATCTAAAAATGGCCAACGCTTGTGATGTCATACTTTGTCATGTTCGTGTGACCCTCTTTTAGGGTTTTGGCATCTTATTAACATTTCTTCTATGTCGCGCATTTGGTCTTTATCATTTGTCAACATCTTGTCATTCTTCTGCATTTCCTCCCCTTTCGACTCCAATCTCTCGCATTTGAATTAGGTCTTGTCAATGTCATATTTGAATTGCAATCATTGATCGTGGTCAATTTTGTCATATCAATTGGACATCATCAATCCTAATTGGTGTCAAATTAGGATTTTGTCCTAGATCTTCAATATTTTCAATCATTTTCAATCATCTTTGATCAATTATCAAACAATTTCGATCACTTTTGGATCCTCTTTCAATTATCAATTATCAACCAGCCAATCTTGTCAATATTTGATAGCTTAAGTCTAAAAAAGAAAAGAAAAAAATCTTGATCTTAATCACCTAATCCTAACTATTCCCCTCCAATTAAATAATTCACTTAATTATTTAATCCTTTTCTCCAAATTATTCTAATTTATTTAATTACCATTTGTGGGTGAAATAAATAAATTTTATTTATTTATTTATAACCCCATTTAACTCTTCCACTTTCTAATTTCTCTCTCCCTTCAACTCTTCCATCTCCTTTCACTTATCTCTTCCATCTCCTTTCACTTATCTCTTCCACTTTCCAATTTTCATTTCCAATTATTTCTTCCACTTTCCAATTTTCATTCCCACTTATCGCTTCCTCTTTTTGATTTACATTCCCATTTATCTCTTCCACTTGCTAATTTATCTCTACCACTCTTCCCCCTATTTTCATAATAAACCTTCACGCACCTATAATAAATATTTCATTTCATTAGACCTTAATAAGATATGGTTATCCTATAGTGGTCTAAGACTGGTTGATGTTTAGCATCATTCTGACCTATGTCCAAGTCATTATGCCTTCACTCTTTTTTTTGCAATAGGTAGGCATGCACCTGACTAAGGGCAATTCATTTTGCATGGTTATTAGGGTCAATCATTCTGCAACATATTGGAGGGCATAATGCTTTGTACATATGCTTAAATGTCCTAAAAATATCCCTAAAAATTAGAAAATGTCTAAAAAAAATCCTAAAAATCAAAAAATGTCTTGAAAAAATCCCTAAAAAATAGAAAATATCCTAAAAATCAATAAATGTCCTAAAAAGATCTCTAAAAATTAGAGTGTCTTGAAAAAATCCCCAAAATTTTTAAAAATTAAAAAAAAAAAAAAACCCTATCAAACCCTAAAAATTTAAAAAATGATCAAAACCTAAAAACATTCATCATTCAATCATCCATAATAAATTGTTCCTTACACAGGCAGACACTAACATGACAACACACAAAACACTGAGCTTAATGAAATCATGCAACAATAGACAAACTATCAAGTCAATTAGCAATCAAACAGATCAGATTGTCTAATAAAAAATCCTCATTCATATCAACTAATTTGTCTTATACAGGGTGCGGTATGCTCAAAACCAAACGAATTTGTCTTATATGGGCTACTTCATTCTCAAAACTAGACACCATTATCATAATAGAACTAATCAACGTTGACAAAAAGATCAACATGGTTGTTGGCTTGTTTGGTCATGTGAGTCATATCTTTCTTTGATTTATCTTTGATCATGTTCCTATACTACTCAAGGATATCCATTAGTGATTAGAGGAGCAATGATGGTTCATGGTCTTGTTTTTTTAATTTTGTTCTTGTGGGATGTTTTCATGAAGTTTTGGGGCAACTATGTTTTTGGTGTCTAGTTTGGCACGTTCATTCAACAAAGATCTTTCATGGATCATTATGCTTGTGACTGTCGTACATACCTCAACCCTTAACATACAAGTTTCAGGATGGATGAGAATATTCCCTTACTACAATATGTATGTTATTGCAATGACATAGCATCATCGCCTTGGTATTTTTATGCCTTGGTGCAAAGATATCCATTTGCCAAATAATAAATCTTAATGATGATAATAGTGCACTAATGAAAGCTGCTCATTTCATTACACTAATCATTCTTCACTTCTCACCCATCTTTCTTCTAGCTAACATTTATTCTATCAATTAATCAATCAATCCATGAATCAATATATCAATCATTCTATCTACCTATCAGTCAATCAATCTTAAGTTATCTATGTTATCTAATCAATCATTAATTTCTTCATCTGATATCAATCAACCCTTTTCTACAATCAACTAACATTCTTCACTTCTTACTAATCATTCTTCTTTTTCATCTTGCTATATATGTGGATGACATTGTTGTCATTGATGTCAAGCCTTTGTTAAGCTCATATTTCCCTAGTTGTTATTACTGATTTAGTTTTTGGATAAGTTCAATTGATGTGCAGTTAGTGGTATGGATGTTTGTTCTCTTGACTTTGGAAATTAATTGTGGGCTTAAGTCTTGTGCGAGATGTCAAGGAGCTTTTTTCTAATGTATTATTTTTGGCAAGTTTTGAAGACTTTGCATTTACAATTTTTCTTTGAAAAATCATTTAATGGTGCAAATTGATCAATCCTAGGATAGGAAATTTTTGCTTTGCACAATTTGATTTCAATAACACTTTTCTATGATGGTTTAAAATAAACAATCATACTTTTCTATGATGGTTTAAAATGAACAATCACATTGCTATCTTGGGTTGAAATGAACATTCACATTGTCTTATTTTGTGCAACAAATGATTAAAAAGAACATTTAGATCTAGCAATCTTGGTCTAAAATGAACATTCACATCTTGCAATCTTGGCTAAAATGAACATTCACATCTTGCAATCTTGGCTAAAACGAACATTCACATCTTGCAATATGGGCTAAAAAGAACAATCAACTTGTCATTTTTCGGGTTTAAAAAGAACACTTATTTTTTCTATCTTGGATAAAAAGAACATCATGGTTGTTGGAGAAACATCTCCAAGTAGCAAATAGATCACATTGCGATGATGGGTTAAAAAGAACAAGAGTCTTTTGTGTTTGGCACGCTTGTACAAATTGGTAGAGTTGTCCCAATTCTAACACACATTATCCTCTCTCTTGACTCTCATGGTCTTAGGTGCAAGAGAAAAATGTTTGTAACACTCTAAATTTTCTATTTTTAAGAGAGGTCTACCAAGGGACATGTCACCCTTGGGAAGACCTTGAGCAGTAAATCCTTCGAACCGCTATAGAAATCAGGTGAGAGTGAAAGCTATAGCCTTAGGTGTATCTATTCCTACAGTGTAACTTGCCAAAAGGACATATGGGCCCCACCGTGAGTTACTAGGCTCTTAAGTGAGTCACTGCAAAATGAACTTACATCTAAAGACATCGAACATTACTAGACACCTCTTATTTTACAAGCCCACCTATTCTATTGATTGAGGATATTTGTGAAAATTTCAGTGCAAGAGCATAGAAGGTTTTGCTTCCAAGTCACTCACCATGCATATTTCCTTGAGTAGAAACAAGGCTTTTTGAAAAGCTACTTGTAGCTTGATGAAAGTGACTCCCCCATTATACGGACCACCTATCTGTTATGCCCGTGCAAGACTTAGTATATCACATCCTTACTTCCACAGCGGGATACATAAGGTATGTAGTACCAAAGTCGAAGAAATATCAAGTTGTGGGCTGAAAATATTGCAATTGGTCATTACCTTAGGGATTAAAAGTGTTTGATTTATCTTCGTCTTGTTTCATACCAGTGGAAATTTGGGTCAACTTTAGGCTTATGAACATATACGCATTATCAGGGACAAAAATTTCATGAATGGGTTGATTTAGACCCACACCTTTTGTGCCATTTTTGAAAGGGCAAGAATATGTGCTTGTGTGTTTGATGTGTTTTCTTGTCAAAGGAATCAAACATTTGAAACAAGTTACACCCCAACAACCGATCAAAACAAATCACAACAAATTTTGCAAATGTGTCATATTATCAAATTCATAGTTCCTTAGTAGAAATTCCAAGGTTTACACTCATTTCAAAGGTCACCATTTCAAAAAATAAAAAATCCATTCAACTCTCAACACAAAGAGGTCTTGTCCTTAGTTCTTTCGGATATTGCTTATCATACCAACAAAATTACTTTCTAGTGTGTCTCTACATCTAGGAACAATCATCCTAAGGGACATTACTAAGCATCATAGATGGGTTAAAACTAGTTCATGAGTGTATCCTCTCATTACTAGGTAGCTTGGGATTGTAACAACACAAACCTTGCTACACCTCATCCCACAATTGTTAAAACATGAAAAAAGCAATTCTAAAGAAGATTTTGTTGATACCCAACCTTTAGTGTAGGAGATCAAATATCCATAAACACTTCAACTCATCATCATCGTCATAAAATATTGGAACTATAAGAAGGGATCACCCATCCACTTTTTCATCCATCTCATTCTCAAAACACACTTCAACATGGCTGAGACTAGATCTCAGTATCAAAGACGCAAACAAAGTGAAATGCACCCAGAATAGGAAGAGGATAAGAACTCAACAACCCCTTTCATCATGACGATTTTTTAGGGGAAGAAGGCCCAGATTCTCCCACATAAGAGGAAATTGAGCTAGCAACACATAACCCACGATTTAACAAAAAAATTGATGAGATTCTTAGAGGGAATTTTGATGCTCATTTCCTAAGACTTGCTTGAGAGGGTGCAAAAATCCTTTTAAATTTTGACTTATCACAAATTCGAGAAACGCCAAAACAAGCCCAAAGCAGTCACCACAATGAGAGAAGACAACAAAATACCCACAATTACGATGACACCTATCACCAAAGCAACCATCCACCTCCTCCCACAGAAATGGATATGTTGAGACAACAAATATAGGACCTTGCACAACAAGTCAATTCAGGAAGGTCACAAAAATAATACACTCTCGAAGATATTTGTCCCTATCCATTTGATAGGAACATGATCATTCCTCCTTTCCCATGCAATTTTGAAACACCAAAATTTGATAAATACAAAGGGAAAGGGGATCCAAGGGACCATGTGAGAGAATTTTACTTTGCATGCTTAGAGATGGCATATGACGAAACATATTTAATGCGCCTTTTCCCTCAAAGTTTAGGCGGATCAGCCATGCAATGGTTTTCACGCTTGCCTGGAGGAATAAGGACATTTGAGGACCTAGTACAAAAATTTAATACTCATCATTCACATGACATAGAACATGATGTCTCCATGGCTGATTTATGCAACACCAAACAAAAGAATGGATAGTTATTCTCAACATTCTTACAAAGATGGAGACACTTGTCTAGTAGACGTTCCTTCCACATTCCTGAGGAACAATTGGTTGAAATCTTCATTTCAAACTTAAATGAAGAGATGGAATTTTACTTAGAAGTCAAATGTTCAAATTCTTTCAAGGACGTGATAGCTCAAGGACTTAAAATTGAAAAATCCCTTATCAATAAGGCACTTGTCAAAATTTACAAGGACAACAAGGATGGTCCACAACCAGCCTACAATAGTGATAAACCCAAATTTTGGTCCAAAAATAAAAAAATTCTTCACGATGGTTTGGTAGACGCAAGAACTGTCAAAATCACCCAACCCATAGTCAAAATTGTAGGACAAATAGATAATCATAACAACCACAATATCAATCAAGGTCATCCCCCAAACAATCAACCTTCCAACATACAACAAGAGGCACCTAAAAATAGGTACTCTAGCTACAAACCCAATCGAACATATACACCCTTGAAGTGGTATTACGATAACTTCTATCTTCCAATCTTATCACATTGCCTAGAACGTTAGATTATGAGCCTCAAGTTAAACCTTCATGGTGGAGGGATAATGAGTATTGTGAATTTCACAAAGGAAAGGGTCAGAAGACAAATAATTGCCATTGACTAAAGGACATTGTTCAAGACCTCATTGATCAAGGTGATATAGAAGTCAATTGTCACAATGCAAAAACTTCCAACACGAATCACACCATGTTCAAGAATCCACTCCCATCATATGAGAAAGAAGGTCCACCCCATCAAGGTAAGAACCAAGATAACACGATAGAATATACACGCGTAGCATATACCTATACTCTCAATAATCTTTATGATGCCAATGAACAAGTTGCTACCATTACCATCAAAGGAAAAGATCATGCATGCAATGTTGTTACCCGCTGCAACAAACGTGTCTTACCAAAAGCACCATCAAAAGCAACATACACGCCCAAACATTATAGTCTTGTTGATCAATTGGATAAAACTCCCACACTCATTTCCATACTAGAGTTGTTGTGCCTATCACCCTCACACAAAACTATATTGGACCAAGCTCTCCAAAAAGCATCAGTTCCATCCAACATAAACACAGATCAATTCCAATCCATGGTCGGAAGTCTCAAATCATCACCATGTCTCACTTTCACTAAGAGTGATGATGTATCCTTTCAGCAGCCACATAATGCCTCTCTACATATTGAGGGATTCATACATCAACATAGATTCAAGCGATTATTGATTGAAAATGGAGCTAGTCTTAACATTTGCACCTTGCAAATGATTACATCATTAGGATATTTTGAAGGAGAAGTAGATGCTAGAAAGAAGATCACCATCAAGGCCTATGATGATGTTGAACATTCCTCAAAAGGGAGTGTCACTTTACCAGTAAGGGTGGGACCTGTGGTGAAGGATGTGGTTTGCCAATTCCTATACCTTCCTCTTCCATACAATCTCCTATTAGGTAGACCGTGGATTCATTCCATGCAAGAAGTACCATCCACTTACCATCAATGCATCAAATTTACACATAATGGAGTAAAGATTACTATCCTTGGTGATGCCAATCCATTCACCTTTTGTAATAATATAAGGCACCAACTTGATATCATAGTACCTAGCAATAGAGAAGCCATTGTCTCATCATCCTACATCCACCCAACAAATCACAACAGTACACCAATCCCTACACCCAAACAGGAGAGGTTGAAAATGAAAGTAAAGGATGAAGGCCTAGGAGAATATAACATTAGCCAACTTTTTGTATTGGCCAACTACCCCTCTCACCTAAGACTCATGGAAAACCACAAATATTACTCAAGACTCCTATTGCGACCCATGCTAGCACACTTGATGGATTCATCTTGGGCAGATCACAAGAACAAGAAACTATTAATGAAGACTTGGCGGGATGGATATATAGAGACCCTTTTGATACAACTAGACAACAAGTCAGGATCCCTACAGAGAGGTATGGTAAAGGTTTTAACCTAATGCAAAATATGGGCTATGATGGCCATAGTGCATTAGGATCCCACAAACAAGGTGTACAAGAACCATTACAACCACTATTACAACCACGGGATACAACTGGACTCGAATTCAACCCTGGTTCGGGAGGCTCTCCTAAGCTCAGAATTCTTAGCAAACAAAAGAAGATCACCCCTTCTAGAAGCAGGACAATGTCTATTGTGAATCACCTTACAAAATCTAAAAAATCCAAGTCACGCCAACACCTCTCACTTATCGAATAAACAAACATTGAACACGCAAAGGGATGCACAAAGGTTGATCACTTCCAGATTGCCACTTTTGTCCATTTCAAATACTCAAGCAACACCTACAACCCTATTAGATACAACACTTATTGCAGCTATCACCAAAACTTTCACACCCAAAGGCATCCCCATAATATACAGTGATAGAGTTCTACGAAGTGATTCCGAGATGGATTCACATGAATACGAATGGGGTTCTTTGGCTTCACATGAATCTGAAGAGGATTCTCCTAGTACTCTTGTAGACATAAGTATTAAAGGAGATGCATGGATTAAGACCTTTTGGTTTCCAGATGATGAGGATACTTCTACAAGAGAAAGGTCACCTCCCAAGTGCGATTACGAAGAGGATATTACTGATGACGACCTTGATACCTCCATTTTAACCATAAATAACGCATCATATGAGCTTAACCTAATCAATGAGGCCATGCCAATAATCCACCCTGAACTCATTGACTAGAACCAACAAGATCCCCTGTGCCTTGACACTTTCCAAAATTGATGAGGCGATAGTTGACTCTCGAATTATGGGATAACATACCAAGTGGGGATCACAAGGATGGATTTTCTATTGAACTCAACAACGTAGCTTACTTTGGAGTGAATGCCAAACCTTTCAACTGCAAAAATATAACAATAAAAGATGGATCTTCTAGAGAAAACCGTATTGTGACACTTCCAGATCCAAAAAAAAATGTAAAAACAAAGAGTGCATCCAAAGGTGAAAACCTCTCTGAGGCGCCTGAGGATGAAAGGTTTGACATTCTCCCCTTTAGCACAAATTGGGAATGATCATCTATTCTCATGGAGGAAACAAAGGAATTAAATTTAGGAACATCAAAAAGTCCCTAAATCATACACTTAGCTTCTTCATTATCTCCAAAAGAAGATCCTAATTTTGTAGAGTTCTCCAAAAAGCAACAAATTAATTTTGCATGGTCCTATGCAGACATGCCCGGACTAGATCTAGATCTAGTAATGCATCACTTGACAGTCGCAGAAGGATCCAAACCAGTAAAACAAAAGCTAAGGAAGATGCATCCTCAAATCGCACTCTCAATAAAAGTGGAACTCAAGAAGTTGTTAGACGTCGGTTTTATTAGACCTATTGACTATGCAGAATGGATATCCAAAATCGTACCAGTAGGAAAACTGACTAGGGGCATCTGTATCTGTACAAATTTTAGAGATCTAAACAAAGCATGTCCTATGGATGACTTTCCTATACCCAACATTGATATGATCGTGGACCTAACAGCAGGACATGTAATTCTATCTCTCATGGATGGGTTTTCAAGATATAACCAGATCAAGATCACCCTAGAGGATCAACACAAAATAACTTTTACATGCCCATGGGGTAAATATTGTTGGAATGTGATGCCATTCGGTCTCAAGAATGCAGGAGCTACATATCAATGGGCAATTACTACTATCTTCCACGATATGATGCATACACTAATGGAAGACTGTGTATGTTTTACTCGCTAAATCATTAACAAGAGAGAGTCACCTCATTGTGCTAGTCAAAATTTTCACCAGATTGGAACAATAAAATGTTCATCTAAATCCAAAGAAATGTGTCTTTGGAGTGACCTCCGAGAAGCTCTTAGGATACATTGTCTTGAACAAGGGAATTGAGGTTGATCGTTCAAATTCAAAGAACCCATGGAGATGCCACCTCCTAAGAACATCAGCCAGTTAAAAACATGGCAAGGGAGGCTATAGTCAATCCATCGGTTCATTGCACAATTGATCAATAAATGTCATCCCTTCAGGCATCTTCTACATAAGAATATTCGTTTCAAATAGGAAGAGAAATGTTAGCAAGCATTCTAGCAAGTAAAGGAGTACTTAATGACACCACTATTTCTAACACCACCATCTCCAGATAGGCCATTATTGTTATACATATCAGCTACAGCCATGACCTTAGGGGTATTACTAGCACAACATAATGTAGAAGGAAAAGAATGTGCAATGTACTACATCTCTAGGACACCAATAGGGTATGAGCTCAATTATACCCCTATTGAAAGAGCTTATCTTGCAGTGATTTTAGCTACAACCAAATTGAGACATTACATGTTGACACACAAGATACAACTCATTGCCAAGATAGATGCACTCAAGTACCTACTTAGTAAAGCAACACTAATAGATCGCTTAGCAAAATGGGTTATGATCCTTAGTGAGTTCAATATTGAGTATGTAGATCAAAAGGCAATCAAAGGGCAAGTCATTGCAAATTAGTTGGCTGAAGCACCACTCATAGGAGAACATCCACTCATCTCAAATTTTTCAAATGAGGAAATATTCATAGTCATGCCAGCACAACACTGGAAGCTATATTTTGATGGGTCATACACTAGGCATGGTTTCGGAGCTGGTATTCTTTTCATCACACCTCAAGGTGATAGCATCCCAAAGTCATACAGGCTCACATTCCCATGCACAAACAATATAGCAGAATATGAGGCCTTAATCACAGGACTCCGAATTGTAGTACAATGGAACTTGAAGGAGCTACAACTATATGGTGATTCATAGTTGGTCATTCGATAGGTTAATGATGAATACCAAACTAAGGACGATAAGCTCATGCCTTACAAGAAAATGGTTGACACTTTAAAGGAATTATTCATAGCTATCACCTTTAATCAAATTCCTCAAGAACAAAAAAGAGCTACAGATGCAATGTTTACAATAGCCTCTCTTCTTGATCTTCCACAGAATTAAACACGCTATGATTTCTTAGTAGAACAACTTTGGATCCTTGCTTATGATATCTCAGAATTTGAGATGGTATGTCACCTCATCAATCTTGATTCCCCATGGTATGGTGAGTTTTATGCTTACTTACGTGACCAAATCCTTCCACCAAACGAATCAAACAACCAACGAAAAACCTTCATACACCAATCCACCCGATACACCATCATTGTTGAAACCCTATACCAATGAGGTCTCGATGGTACTCTCCTTTGATCTTTAGAGCAAGGTGAAGTGACCACAACTTTAAAATAAGTAAATGAAGGTATTTGTGGGGCTCATTCAAGTGGCCCTTCATTAGCTAAAAAGATTATGCGGGCAGGATACTATTGGCCCTCTATGGATAAAGACTCCTACTACTTTGTCAGAAAGTGCAAGAAGTGCCAAGTACATGGAGATTTGATACATGCACCAACGCAGGAACTGCAACCCATCACAACACCATGGCCCTTTTGTCAATGGGGACTAGACCTTGCAGGTAAAATTCATCCATCTTCATCCAGTGGTCACAAATTCATGATTACCTCCACTGAATACTTCACCAAGTGGATTGAATCTATTCACTTACCCAAGTAACCGACAAACAAATTGCTTCATTCATTCTCAATTACATCATTTGCTGGTATGGTGTACCCATGTCCATCATCACAGATAACGGGCTTCCCTTCAAAAATTAGGATGGCTGTGAACTCTACGACAAGTTTCATATCCAACACCGTTTCTCCACCCCATATTACCCACAAGGAAATGGTCAAGCAGAAGCCTCAAACAAGAACATATTGAGGATCCTAAAGAAGACAATCAATAATGTCGGTCGATATTGGCACATTTGTCTGAATCCAGCACTATGGGCATATCGAACTAGCATTCGAACACCTACAGGTGCAAACCCATACTCACACGTATATGGAGCAGAGGCTATCTTTCCTATTGAGGTAGAATTACCATCCCTACGGGTTTCCTTGCACAATTTGATTAATGGTGAATAGTATCAAGTCTCATGTCTTCAAGACTTGGAACTGCTTGATGAGAAGTGTTAGGCTGCCTACAATCACCTAAAAGCATATCAATAGCACATGAGCATAAGTTACAATCATAGGATCAAACCTCACACATTTACAGTAGGATATCTTGTTCTCAGAGAGAATCCTCACAATCAACTAAATAGAGAACACCAGGGCAAATTTGAATCCAATTGGTTGGGTCCATATGTCATCACTGCAGTCTTTGGGTCTGGGGCATATCAATTAGCAATATTAGAAGGAGAACGACCAGTAGATCCAATCAACAACATGCCTCTCAAAAAGTTCCATACATAAGTTGTGCAAAGCATTAGGCTCATCAAATATCAAAAAATACCAAAAACATTCAGAAAAAGTCCTGAAAAAAGTACAAAAAAAAGAAAAAATCAAGAAAATAGTAAAGAAAAATCATTCGTCCAAACAGTGAAAACCACTCCGGTGATGCCTTTGGTAAGTATAGTGGTCAAAACCTGGAAAATAGGTGCCATTCATAAAGGCTTTGGCTCCATTTTCTTTCAAACTTGTTGTAATCACATATGTTGCATCCACTCATACATCATATCTATCATGACTTGTTATTGATCTGCAATCAGGGTTATTGCCTCATGTGTCCTGCATCCTGCTTTCACACCAACACCTAACCGGGGGCAATATTCTTAACCTAATAATGGGAGTGGATTCTCCATTCCTGTGATTCACTAAGTTACTCAATTGAAAAATGTCTTGAAATAATCCAAAAACATTCATAAAATCTCAAAAACATGGGAAAAATTGTACATAACTAGAAAATCCAAAAACATCACAAAAACCAATCAAAAACATTGCAATAAATTGATTCTAGTTCACACAAACATTCAATCAGATGTGAAAACAAACTGAGCCTGCAAAACAAATACTCAAACAAGACAAACTATCAATTAGTCTACAAACGGTCAACTGCCTAGGCTAAACATCAAACAATTGTCTTAACAAGGATGCATCCTTCCTTACAACAAGACATGATGACACATATTTTGGAAAGAATATTATTCGGTTGTTTGACTTTTGATATTTCTTTTGTCTTTTACTGATGTACATCATGTTCCTATGTCACTCAAGGATATCCACAAGTGATTAGAGTGGCCAGGATGGTTCATGGTATCTCTTGTTTGTTTTTTTGTTTGCAAATTGTTCCAATGAAGTTCTGGGGAAAATACTAATGGTGTCTATGTTGGAAGCTCACTAAGATACGAGATCCTATGCAATAATACAAAGTCATGGATCACTATGGCTTATTGACTACAACGTATACCTCGACCATCAATATGTGCACTAGAATGGAGGGGAATATTCCTTGTTTGTAATAGGTGTAACACTCAACCTTGGTTTCCAATATCTTGTTCAAGATCAGAATATATCCTACCATTGCATTTCATCCATCTATCAATCCATATCACTGCATATTAGGCATACATAGCTAAGCCCCCCTCACCCTCCCTATCCAAGTCATCATCACCGCATAACCTGCATAATTATCCATCTCCTTGATCAAGCTACGTAACCCTTTATCATCTAGGTCATCTTGTACACAACCACAAGTTGTTGTATTTATCCTTTAAACCCAACTATCAATTGGTCAACCAATCAAACACAATCCAAACAACTAATAACATCAATTGTCTAAGTCTCAATAGATCACTTTGACTCAATTACTCAAACTTTATCCCATCTGAGCAACCAACTGACATCAACTATCATGCTTTGACTAAAACTGGAGCAATTCAACCAATTGCTCTAGATTGCACCAACAATATATTAATCAATTGCACAGTCACTCAAAGGCATCATAACATTGCATTTGCATAGTATCTCCTACATGAGCTAAGGGTACACACTGGCTTATCTTTCTCTTTTTTCTCACCATTCACTTTCATCCTATCCTTGCCTCCCCCTGCATGAGATGATGACCTAATCCACTATTGCGAATACAAATATTCCCATCAATTTGAGCTTTTTTTTCCCATCCATCTGAGCTTACCTAGACTTTTGCATGTAATCCAAGCACCTATCCACAATGTGTTAACCAAATCCAAGCAGAGATCCTCTTGACTAATGTCTCTCTCGGTCAACTTAATCTATTTCCTATCATCAATCTATCTTATCATCAGTGCCCATTGGGATGAATCCTTCCCATAACTGGAAGCTTGTCCAAATCCATGTTCTACTCTTGGCAAGAGATTTTTGTTGACCACACGAGTCGTTTGCTTGAATTATCTTTTCACTTTGATTTTTTTTGTGTCCTAGGACTATACCTCTTCATGGTTGCCTCGATCATTTTATATCTTGGTATGTCTGGGTTGGTGTACATTGGGGTATAGTTTTTTTGCTATGGTGTGTTTGCGGTTTCTCTTGTACCATCCATCAAGTCTCGCATTTACACCATCACGGGTGTTTGTGAACTTGTGTACATTAAGATAACCTATCGTCTTTGAGTATAGTCCGTGCATTGGATATTCATTACATTCTGAATCCTATAATCAATAATGTCGATAATCCTTTGCAAAATTAAACCTAGGATTGCTCTCTACATAATGCATAACAACAATCTCATCCTTTTCATCACATTCCATTTAACCCATCATACCCTCTTTCATTCCATCTCCCTGTTTTCATCAAAGGCTTCAATTCATTCACCTTTCTTATCCCTCCCCTTTCCCTTTCATTCTCTATTCAGATCCATTTCAAGAGCACACCCGTGTTCTTAACCCACATGTCCTCTCAAGGGGGCATACCACGGCTTCCTCGTCATCCTTCCTCAACTCACTAGTGACTGGGGCATAATTCTACTAGTCCCTATCCTTTTCTATCCACTAGATTTTATTCTTATTTGACATAACATCACTCCATGATGCTATTGCAAAGAGGGGCAAATGTAGACACAAGAGATTGACTAAATTAATATTTAATTAATTATGTCTTTATCACATGGTTAATTTAATTAATCATATTAGCCTACCATTACCTCTAAATTAATTAAATTATATTTAATTAATATCCCTTCTCCACTTCTTCCAAATATTGCTTTATTTCAATAAATAAAACTCATCTTTATGGAATATTCTATTCTTGTCCCTAATCCTAATTAGCTAAATTAATCCATGATTAATTAGGCTAATTTAGTGATTCCTACAAACCTATGATCTAATCCCCTCATTATCCTAATTAATCCAAAGCCTAACCAATGTTAGTATTTATTCAAATTAAAAATACTACACATCTACCCAAACCAACATGTGACTCACAAGTCACTTCACATGTCCACATCACCTTTGACCAAGGGGTTCTCACACATGTGTGAGGATTCTCTTCCCCATAGAGCCACTCTAGTATTTTCCATTTTGGCCTATTTGTCATAAACTCTCTTCTAGTAGCCCTTACACCCTTCCACAAGTGTTTCCACTTGTCACCTCTTGGACTTCCTGAGATTTTCTCACACATGTGTGAGCACATTTACCCTTGCACCCACTTGTCCTTGTGACACTTTTCATAAGGAAAAGCCTTTAAACCTAGGACCGCATTCCCTTCCAATCTAAGCCCTTGATCCCCCTTTTAATGTTGACAGTCCATTTCTAGGCTCCCAACTCTATAAATTGAGCCTTTATCCATCAATCAACTTTTTATGCATCTTCATGCTGCCCTTTTATCTACTTTTTCATTGCAAACTTATGTTGTCCACTTGACATCATAAGCATCTCCATAGTATCCTTATCATATCCAAATCATCATCCATACATCCTTACTTTGTTATGCAATTGTGAGCAATCCACACTTAACTCCACTCAATCTCCCAATCTTCATTTAACAACCTCAAAGCAATGTGTTTTGTTGAGACGAGGAGGACAAGGAAGAATCACATCATTGGGAGCATCATGAGGGAAGTTATATTGGTTTAATCATGTTTTCTCATTATATTTTATATACTTAATCTTGCTTGATAATTATTTTTAATGTTTTAGTTTTATGTTGATTTGACTAACCCTCGAACTAACCATTTTATATGGCACTACAATGATGCAAAAATATCTATAGGTTCACATTGTGTTGATGAGATGGTATGAAACGATGTTTCAGTATGTTTCTCAAGGTTTGGTGCTCTTCACCTAGTTTGGAAGTACTTTTTTTGATTGCTCTAGAGAAACTTATCATGGACTGAAATAAGTATTTATATCGAATATGTCCCAGGAGATTATAAGTTTCTATTTTTTTTGAGACAGATGTCAAGGTTCTCTTGGGTGAACCACTTTATTTATTTTTTCGTATGGATTAAACAGTGTGTTGTGCAGAATAAGTTTTTGTATCAGTTTATGCATTTTGGTCGAAGTAGTTGGGTGCAAAATATTTTTAATATTGATTTGAAGGAGTGTCGACTTGGTACGCATCCTTTTTACCTTCTAGATAATATTTTTTTGGGTCAATACTATGAACATGTTACATACTCTTTTGGTTGACCTAGCATTGGTTGTTTTTTTATCCAGTTGCTATATATTGAGCACATTGGCTATGTCAAGGATGGATGATGAAAGAAGAATAAGTGGGGTGAGTGTGTGAATAAGAGATGGATACATAGAGAGAAATAAATGATCGGTAGATGCAAATTGAGTAAGAGCAGAGGTTCAAAGGTGTACATGGCAGACAAATTAGTATATTTAAAGAATTATTTTATGCATTCTAATGGATGCCTTTTGTATACAGTTCAATGTGTTATTCCTATTTATTTGTGAGATCATTTTTGTATCTTGCCTTGAAGAAGTTATCTTTAGATGAGTGGGTCTCTTTCTGTATCTTGCCTGAGATTGTATGCCTTAGTTTGCAAGTCTGAAGTAGTACACTCTTTTTAGCAGGAATATAAAACTATTACTATATATTGTGAGTTTAATTCTCACCGTTATTTTTCTCAATTTAGGTTTTCCACATAAAAAATAGGTGTTATTGTTTGGATGTTTTTGGTGTCACTGGTATTTACTTTCAACTCATTGATATGGATGACTGATGAAGATATAATTGCTTTAATTTGAAAATATTTTGTAAATGTTGATTCACCCTCCCTCTCAACTTCCGATAGTGTTCAACAATTGGTATCAGAGCTTTGGTTCTTGAAGAATCATCTTAACCATTGAGTAGATCTTGGATTTTCAACACTATGTGTGAAGAAGAATTAAATGGCATGGATAATATAGATCAAAATGGATGGAACGATGTGGATGGTATAGTTGACATGGAAGGCGAACTGAGATCGACTTTGGTAGATCTAGATGATAGTAGAGAGAAGCATAAGAAGGTAGTGAAAAGATTTCCTTTTTAAAAACCTTGGTAGATATAGGAAAGAAGTTTATTGATGAATTTGAAAATAAGCTCAATGAGAAGACCGGAGAATGTGCAAATCTTGTTGAATAAGTTGTCAAACTTAAGGAGGAACTAAAAATTGCAAAAGATCAAATTGATAATGGGTTAAAACTCAAAGGTGGCAGTGAAGTATTAGATGGTGTTATGAATTCTCAAATGTAGAATAAAGATAAGAGTGGACTTGGCTTTAAGGAAGATGAGTGCTTAAAAAATGACAAAGGTAAAGCAAGGTTAAGGATAACAAAGATTACTAGAATAACCAGAGCTTAAGGAATTCAAGAAGTGTTTGGAGAACTCCTCTTGCTCCTATCAGGTATTCTTCTTTTAATGGTAATTCTTTTTCTTGTAACGGATCTGGGCATAGAGCTAGTGAACACAAAAGTTAGAATAGATATGACTCAAGGCTATTGAATGCATAAATATAATGATGAATGGATACTAAAATTTGAGTTATGTTAATAATTTTAATGGAATATGCTATGCTTGCAATACATATGGACACAAATTTGTTGAGTGCGGGACGAATTGAATTTTTGGGAACATCAAGATGAATGGTAGCAAACCTCAAAGAGGTCCTGCATGTTATAATTGTAACAAGATGGGTCATATTGCAAGGCACTATAGAGGTAGAACAAAAAGCTCTAATGGTTTTGAAATGAAAATTGATATCAATAAGTAAAAGGAGAAGATGAAATGAAATGGGTGAAGAAATAAGATGTTGAGACTGAAGAAAAGATTGAGGATATATTTGCACCTTTTGTGGGTGCACAACCTTCTTCCGGTAATTAGCTTAGGTAGTTGTGTCTGAGTGGGAGATATTAAAAGCGTATCTTTCATCCCCTCTTGGATTGGTGTTGGATTTCTCTTAGCACTACAGATGTGTGGAAGTATTTTTTGGTGGATTCTAAGTGACTTTTGTCTTTTGGAATATGTTTGGAAATTGCAGGTGTATAGTGTATCAGTTGAGCACAAATGGACCACTGAGAGGGGGGTGAATTAGTGGTAATCAAAAATTTTACGTTTCTAAATGATCTATCTTTAATTATAGAAATCAATAAATGATGAGGAGAGATATCAAACACATTTAAACACACACACACACACAAGGCAAAATCATAACACAAGATATATGAGGAAAACCCACGGTGGAGAAAAACCTTGGTGAGAAATGTTGTTGGAATCTACTGCTCCAATCCATCCTCGCAATGAAAAATAGGTTACAACTTTTATGGGCATCAACCCAAAGGAGCACCAACCCCTAGCTTTGTGGGCACCTACCCAAAGTAGTACTAACCCCTAATTTTAGCACCCACATAGACGAATACAAAAGGTAAACAATAAGGTACTATTAATGCACCTAGTTACAATTGTTGTATTGTACCACACTGATTATATTTTGCTCAAGAGATTGACTTGTCTCTTTTTTCCTATCTGATCTGTAGCTTCAATCTCATCTCTTTTTTCTCTATTTTTATATGCTCTTGTTCTCTACAAATATCTCTCTTTTTTCTTCTCTAATCACTCCTCCTTCTCTACCTCTCACGATGTATATAACCCACTGTGTTATCTGCCACATCTCTAGACTATAGTATCTGAACTTTGTTCTTATTTGTCCTCTATTTTTTTATTCTCTGCATGTGCTTCCAGCTTGCTCTTATCTCCTCATCATCTTCTGATCATTCTATATGCAATATTTTTCTATAGTGTTATGTCTACACTGGAATCGTGTTATGCGCACCTGCGGACCTCTATTTTTTTCATCCATTATGTTACCTTTGTTTTTTTAGAGCTGCTTCACCTGCACGCCACATAAACCACTCTCTACTTCTCTGGTTTTTATTTTTTTCTCTCCACCTCTCTTCTTCATCAGCTTCCAAGTCTTTGCTTTCTATTATTTGTTCTTCACCTCTTTGCTAACTATTATTCTGCTCTTTGCTGCTCTCTCCTATCTATCTTCTGCACTTCCACACCTCTGGCTTATTAGTCCTTTATTTTACTACTCTTTGTTTCTACTCTCAGCTACCTCTAGTCTCCTCTCCACCTTTTGTCTACTCTAAACACAAACTTTTTGCGATGTTATTGACTACACAAACGTTGTGTTATGTGCACCTACAAAAACTGCTTATTTGCGCTCTCTTTATCTTCATTGTGTTGTATCCTGCATTTTTCACACTCTTCTTCCTCTCTTCACACCTCAAACACACATTCATCGAACCAAAAACTACACTTTTCTTCTATCTTTACTTCTTGGTCAACTACGTACTTCAAGAGTTTTCCCTCCAAAAGAAAATTTCAAAACAAGATCTTCTCAAGCCACTAAATGATCTACCTTGTTTCCTCATTTTAGTTTGATAGTTTTACATATTAAATGTGAACTTCCT
Organism: Cryptomeria japonica; assembly: GCF_030272615.1. Classification (NCBI taxonomy): domain Eukaryota; kingdom Viridiplantae; phylum Streptophyta; class Pinopsida; order Cupressales; family Cupressaceae; genus Cryptomeria; species Cryptomeria japonica. The sequence goes on along the minus strand of NC_081407.1, from coordinate 648,255,481 downwards.
TAATTAATTAGCAATCTCTGAAGTCTAATTTTTCTATTGCACACAATCCCCATTTCAAAAATATATTTTTCAGCTACAACACTGGTCGGCATTTAATTCTTTTCTTGTTTGTTGTGTAGGCAAAAAAAATCTCCTTTGATACGTATGCTCTTTAATTTAAATATTAGTCAAAGCTTTTTTCCACATGGAATTCACATGTACCTAGGGCTCATGGTGGATGGTGGGACCCATTAACGCACCCATCTACTCACAAAAAGGTCCATGTGTGAAAGAAATCCATGTTGGATTCGTGAGCTATGCTAAAGTGTTCTGTAGATTGAATAACACGTGTGTTATGCACATCACAAAAAAACAAAACTTTCCTTCCTATAGGCTGGCAGGATAACTCACCTTCTACATCTTTCACTATCTCGCATCATTTTCTCTTAGGCCTTCTTACTCATGCGGGCTGGCGGGATGCATCATTTTTTTCATTTTATGTTTCCTCATGGAACATTTCTCTCAAAGTTTGCACGGTGCGGGATAGCAATGTGTGTCAAACTTATTTTGTTTTTGTTAGCTTGTAGGTTTATCTTAATCTTGACTAGCACGTTGCAAGATAATATGGAACTAAATTGCTTCATTGTTATGTTAACCCCACAAGGCCATCTTATTGCTGACTAACATGTCGTAGGATAGCAAGGAACCTCATTTTCTTTGCTTAAATGTTATCTCGCATGGTCTTTTTACTAACGACTAACATATCGCGAGATAGCGGACAACTAACCCGTCACTGTGGAAACTAACTCACAGACACTTTTGTCCTAGGTCTTTCTTTTTGTGGGATGGCAAGGCAACTAACTTGCCATGTTATTGACATTCCCTATCACAATTTGCAATTTTGTAGGTAGAGATAACCTGTGTGTTATGCACTCCTCCTGTCTTCTATCGCAATAGCCTTTGGTCAATACAAAGAGTTGACCACGAGATAGAGAGAGAGATAACACAGTGTGTAATGCGCATACTGACGTAGCAAAGTGCAACTAACATGATATGTTAGTCAAACTGCAACCATACTTTATCTGATTTAGATCAGCTCACCCAGTAACTGCATGTGACTAACTTGCGTGTTATACATACTACAACTGTACTTTTCTGATTCAAACCAGATTACTCAATGCCTTACCAACTCAATGGTCGATGAATTATTCATCCAATAACCAGTCCCAAAATCACATCCCATGCTTTCCTTCTATATCTTCATGTGAGACTAACATGTTATGTTATGTTATGTTGCAACAACACTTTTTGTCTATGCCATCACTGGTTAAAATGTTTTGCACCATATCTTCACCACTCTATAGCCTAGGTCTTTTTTATCCCATTGCAAGTCCAAGCTAACTCCAATTGCATTCTTCATTTTCTCTATGACCTTTGACTAAGTGCCTTTGCTGACTCCATGCTTGTACAACCTACACATATACACAAAAAATATGCTCACCTCTGTCAACCTGAGACACACAATCGCTATCAATTTGATCTTCATCTGAGACACACATCATGCTACATCTCTATCTAATCTAATGTATTTGCAAGTATTTCCATCTCTATTTCATCTCTATCCAGTGGATGTGAAGTTGTCACTCTGCACAGTTTTTGTCAAGCTGCAACTGTTCTCAGACATTCATCATTGTTGCATCTTTGTCCAGTGCATCTTCTCAAATGTTGACAGCAATGACAATCTAATGCCAACAGTATCAACTTTTTAGAAAACCCCTAATTCACGATTATATAATTCTTATTCAAAAGTCATTTGTGCAATTGTCAATTAAATACAATTAATACAATGTACTAACATATATAAATCAAAAACACTAAAAATCTATGATATAGAGAACAAAATTGTACTGGAGCCTGAGATGCTTCTCCAATAGAGTGAGGAGGGCTTGTCATCGATGGAGCAGTTGTCGCTATTACCTATATGAAAAATGATCAAGATTAAATACAATTAATATAATGATAAGTATTGTAGGTCAAAAAAAATTAATGTAATATATATAAAATAAAAGTGTATCGAAGCCTGAGATGGTTCTCCAGTACATGGAGGAGGGCTCGCCATTGATGAAGAAGTTGTGGATATTTCCTGTATGAAAAATGATAAGATTATAATTTATCACAATTTCACATGTACACGTGCATACAATCATCAAATCAAGAAAATAAAGTAGAGATACATACCTCCACCCTCTCTCGATCCTCGGGCATATCAGGTCCATTCAACATATCTACAAAGCTCAATGGTTGTTCTATATAAAATAGGTAGAAAAACCTAATCAATCTACAAATTCCAACTAAGATAATTTTAACCTTTTCAAACAATTGTACAATTAAAATGTGTTCAATTACCTTCTTCCCAGGTTTAGGTGTCCTCAAGGATTTCTTTCGTTGTGGACCAGGCCTAGACATGGGGGGGTACCCTTAAAAAACAAAATTAACACAAGAGATATTAGTACAGATAATATTAAACATAATTTAACAAATGTTACAAATCTAAAATTAAATGACTTGCATAAATTCCATCAAAAGAATACATAAAATAAGGTGTACAAAATATGATACCGCATAGCTTTGTAGGCCAAAGTCAATCGCTGAGAGCATGACATCATCAATCTAGGACATTTGGTCCCTTGATAATGCCTACAAAACAAAAAAATGTCAATCATTAAAGAGAGTTAGTAGATCTTGTAATTTTTTTGAATTCAAAGTGTACTATTCTATTTTAACATGTTACAAAATTTATACCTCAGGCGTCGATGTTGCAGCTGCAATAACCGAGGGAGGAATATTAGATGTCGCTACTACATCCTAAAATTCATATTGTTTGTATCAAATTAAATTGATCTATAAATGAAAATTCATTTACAATTATGAATTTTAAGTGACTAATAAATTAAATCTTATGAATTCAAATCAGCACACCTGTGTCTACGACTGACTAGAAAACATGTCCATCAATTCATTCGTCAGCGCCATATCCTCAGTTGTGATGGTCTGACATCTACTCCCGCAAATCATGCACGAATGGGATGTGGAGCCATCTGCAGTGGCCTCATCATCCATCCCTGTGCATATGCCTGAGCAAGTGGGACACACATGTTGAATGGACTCACCAACACCAACTGCCCGGCTAATGGATCATCGTCCGGTACAAGAGGGTGTGCTAACTGTGTCCCATGCTGGATGATTGCATTAGTCAATGTTGAGGCCGCCTGAAGAGTCTATAGCTCCATCGAATCTTTCAGGGCTACTAGGACATTCACATGCACCTTGAGTTTGGGTGCTAGGGGGTGATGACTTTGTGGGTCTAATACCCTACGAGCTCTAGGTCTATCTTGGGCAAAACTACAACCTCTACCATGGATTTCTCTCATGTCAAAATAATTAGGCTTCTTATTAAGGACAAATTCACAATATGCTTTCCTCAAAAAATATAATGGCACCTCATAATTATTACAAGGTGGTTCGTCAAAGACCATCCACCACCTATTCCAAAATAGATCCCTCATCTGCACATTGATACACCAATGTATGGGAAACCTCTTTGCATTGAGAGGTAAGGACTCACCAATTCTAGGATCAACAAAAAGAGAACATATTTGTGCTGTACTTATGTTTTTGTTTTTCACTCCCTCATATGATAATCCATTCTCACAAAATACACGACACCTATCCCTATAGTTTCCCCATTTTGTAATCTGAGTGGAAACTGCAGTGGCACCTCTAGCTAATGTTTCTAGGCTAGTGGAAAGGGATAAATGATGCTCAAGGTTAGATGTTTTCAATTTGTTAACCAGTATACTTATTTTAGTAGTTTTTTCCCCTAATTGATTAAGCAATTGATCCTGTAAAGCTGATGTATGCTCTAAAGGAGGAGTTGGAGGTGTATTTTGCGAGTTTTGTCGTGGGTTTTCATCTTGTTGTGGTTCTGGGTTTTGATAATTTGATATATTTGTAACAAAAAATTAAAAAAATAATCAAAATCAATGATTTTAAATTCAAAATGTAAAAATTAAAAATTAAAATTAACAACCTACCTCTTTCCATGGCACTGGGAAGTGGAAATCGAGACCCTGTGCACAGTTTAGCAAGAAAATGCCCCTCTAAAATGCTTTAGGCTGCAGGTTGAAAATGAGACCTAGTCAATGTTAAAAAAAAAAAATTGGCATGCAACGTGTACGCGGTCTTAAAACACTAAGACCATGTACAGGATCCTAATTTCTAAGGAACAGCATACGCAGTCTTATTTTTTAAGGACTGCATGCACGGTCCCTTCCCTTTAGGCTCAACATAAATGGACCAAAGCACATACGGGTTTATTCAAAATCCAAAAACCACATGCACTCAACTTTTTTTAGGTGTGTGTCCACTTTTTTAGCACCATCTTGGTGCACATACCCTTCCAGTTTTGTGATACTAGTAGAGTAGAGATTATCTCTATTTTATTTGAGTCCACTTCAATTCCCTTGTGTAACACAAAGTGACCAAAAAAAAATCCCCCCTCCATCATCATGAAATAATTCGCATGACTAAGAGAGAGGTTTTGATCTTGACATCTTTGAAGTACTTTCCATATTTTCCAATGCTTCTTCATAGGAATCCCAAAATATGCTCAAGACAACTCATTGGCATGTTTCTAGAGCATCACATAATCCAAATTGTAGAATTGTAAATATATAGGACCCCATGGACATTTGAATTTTGTTTTGTCCTTGTCTTTACGAGCTATCTCAATCTAGTTATAACTACTAAACCCATCCAAGAAAGAAAACTATCTCTTCTCTTCCAATGAATCTAAAAATTAATCAATGAAATGGAGAGGGAGATGACCCTTCTTAATGGTTGCATTAAGCTCTCAATAATAAACACATAATCTCCATTTTCCTCCTTTCTTGGGTACTATGACCAATGGAGATACCCACTCACTATTTGATATTGTATATATGAACCCTACATCTACTAGTTTTTGTAGCTCATCCTTTAAATATCTCTAATGTCGGGGTTCATTTTGTGTTGTGGTTGTCTCACTAGTTTGCATCATTTACTGATGTATATCTTATGCACACAAAGGTTAGGGTCTATTCCCTTCATGTCAATGTGAATGTGTGGACTTGTAGCAATTTCAATAATTCATAACACTAGGATGTTGTCAAGTCATTATTGACATTAAGTGTTTTACAAGGTGATACGTCCATCAGTGTTGCAAAAGTCATGACAGAAGAGATATCTAGGCTAGATATATTAAGGTTGCAATTGTGTGGAAGTAGTTCATGAAATGTCTTGGAAGTATATTATGAAGCACTAGATAACATGTTATGTAATGAACACATCAGACATGATAAGAATTGGTCTTGTTGTCAGTCCACCCCATAAAATTTTGGTATAATGGTGAAAAAAAACTCATTCTCATCCTCAATGTCTATCATAGGGATCCTTTCAATGGTCATGAGTGTCTGGAGGAGAAATATTGATCTTCATCTTCAAATCTTGGCCATATAGATTGATCTAAATAAAGTTGAGGTTTCACAATGGGATAAAGGATCATTTTTTTTCTTACATTTCTATTTGAAATGATTATATTACCAAACCTACAACCAATAAAGGCATCTATTGTGGCTATCAATGAGTATCCTAAGATATATGTCCATATCCTCTTATGTTGGCCTTAGTCTATAGGACCATGAAGTCAATGAGTATTCCCATGAGTCAAGTGTAATTTGACTATTGACCTATCTGCAAGTTGTAATATTGTGGGTGTAGGCTTTAAATCCATCAATTATAGATTGCTCATTGTTTCCCTTGTCATCATTTTTATGGTTTCCCCAAGGCCTATAAAATTATTTTTAATAAATGTTATATTAATGTACACATATACTCCATGCCTAGCAGGGTCTGAATATTTTGGGACAACTAAGTTTCCTAACATCATGCCAAATAGTTGTCCCATAATTCCCTGAAAGTCTTGGTATAGATTGGAACATCTTTGATGGCTTAAATAAGAGGAATTTTAACATGGACATTTATTAGTTGTCCCAAGAAGTCAAATTTAGGCTTAAGATGAAATTTATGGGTTGTTAGACTTTATAGGAATGATGGTTATTTTCTCATGAGATCTATATGTGGTTGAATGTGTTCAAGTAGTCCAATGTTATCAACTTCAATAGTTGGTTCCTCATCAAATAATTCTATAATTTATGAAGATGTTGGGCTAGCAAGGGTTTTTCTTGAACATGGATGAACATCACTAATATCAACTATGTAGGTTGGTTATTGGATGGTATTTTTAGTATAATCCTATTGAACATGCTTGTTGTTAGGGTTTGTTATAGGTTAAGCAAGCAACTAAGGTTTTGTAGGTTGTGTGGGTAGGCGTAGCAAATTAGACATAATTTTTGGTTGTTACTATAGGTACTGTTATAGCTGCATTTGAGTTTTTCTATTGTTTTCCTCACCATTTTTGTGACCATGGCTTTTGAGAGGATTGTTTATGTTGGTTATAGTTGAGAAATTAATATGGTTTTTGTTTTAGAACATTTCCTATTGTTGAGTTCAATTGGATGGTGAAGCATTTGTCCGTGGTTGTTTAGGCATAGCATTCAAGGTGGACTATTCTAGTTAGAAGTTTGTATTGGCCCTAAGAGAATAAGCATTATAGGACAAGGGGTCTTGAGGCATACCGTGACTCTACTACCAAGTTTTGCACTAAGTAATGTAAAAAATTTGTCCTTCCTCACCGTCTAAGTTTAGAAACTCTAGTTTTCCTTGCATTTCTTTAGAAAAGGATAGCAACCTTCTTGCACTTGCAATTGGCCTTATTTTGTAGACATTGTGGATAATACTCAATGAGATCCACCTTTGTTTTGTTGTCCTTGATTTCAGCACAACCAAAATCGTGAGGCAACCCTATGAAATTGGTCTATTTCGTACCTTATGGTCTCCAGGAGAGCTTAATCGACTTGGTCGGTTAGTTCGTTTTGTTCCTTGTTTTCCTTGTTTTCCTTGTTCCTTCAAGTTTGTAGTTTTACCTGCAGTTCACACTTTAAAGTCCGAACTACAGGATCCTTTTTGCTAAATATACTTCGGACTTTAAAGTCCGGTGTGTATTTGTAGGTTTTCTTAAACTACAGTTCAAACTTTAAAGTTCAAACTGCATGTGGTCTTAGCCTGCAGTTCAGACTTTAAAGTCCGAATTGCAATTTGTCTTAGCTTGCAGTTTAGACTTTAAAGTCTGATGTGCAAGTTATCCTAGCCTGCATGTCAGACTTTAAAGTTCGACATGCACTGTGAGTTGGCTTTATTGTTGCATTAATTGCTAATTAGGGTTTGTTAAAAAGCTTTTTAAGTTAATTTTTGCATTTTTAGTTTTCATTTTCGTTTGTCTTGCACGCGCCCTCCTCCGTTTTCTCCATCGCAACTCTTATTTTCTTCTCCGTGACTCAGGCAGATCTCTCCTTGTCTGATTTTTCATCGTCTTTTGTTGCGGAAGAGGTAGGGTTTTATTTTACGTGTTTTCGGTTTCCTTTTTTTTTTAGGTTTGCATCTTGTTTGTTTTAGTTTTTGGTTTTTGTTTGTCTTTTTCAATCTTCTCTCTAGATGGCAATCAGATTTTGTAGTCTGATTGTCTCCCTTGTTCCGAAGGACAATCGGACTTCAAAACCTGATTACCCTCCAGAGCCCTCCTTCTAAAGCTGCATACCGCATTTTAAAATCCGGTGTGCAACTGGAGAAAAGTCTCTCTGCATATCGGATTTTAAAGTCCGATATGCGAGATCTTACCCTTCACATATCGGACTTTAAAATCTGATATGCGGAGGGGAGTAGGTTGACATGTCGAGTTTCAAAACCCGACATGTCAACCAATTATCCTTCCCATTTGTAAGCACATCGGACTTTAAAGTCCAATGTGCCTTTAATCTTTTCTAGATTGCACATCAGACTTTAAAGTCCGATGTGCTTGTTTGAAGTTTTCCCCAACACATCGGACTTTAAAGTCCGACGTGTTACTATTTTCCCCTGATTGACACATCGGACTTTAAAGTCCGATGTGTTGATAACTCATCCCAAATTGCACATCGGACTTTAAAGTCCGATGTGCTGATCAAGTTTTTTTTTAAATTGCACTTTGGACTTTAAAGTCCGATGTACAATTTTTCTTTTCAAAAGAGCAGGTCGGACTTTTTTCCCCGACCTACTGTTTTTGGCAGTTTTACTCCTAAGCCTATTTTGCGTCTCGTTTTTCAATCCGTTTGAGAAAATTTGATTTTGATAATGATGAATAGCTAATCATCAGTGTCGAATGTAGTCATCACGAATGTCAAATCTCCCTCACAACAAGACTGAGTCTTCCTCAGGTCAGTTGGAACCTTCTCCAAGTAAAGCATCATCAATAAAGATGAAATACAAGTACGACAAGTACCTGAATCTATACCCAGAGAGTTCAGTTGATTCAAATATTAAAGAGATAAGAGACACCGAAATTGGGCATGTTGATATGCAATAATTTGTTGACCGGGTTCAAAAGGCTCATGCACGTCTAACCAGTTTAATCAAATCTAAGCTGCATAAGTATGCATCTTTCCCAGTTGCGGCTCATGATCCCGAGTTTGTACTGGCAGTAGCTGATCACTTTGATCCAAGCACAAGGCAAGTGAAAGATGAAGATTAGAATATCATCATGACCCTAGACAGTGTATTCTTCAATAGTGTCTTCAAAGGTTCATCAGTTGAAGAAGTAGCTGATATTTCTCAAGAGAGTGCTCAAGAGTACTGCGAGAAACATGAGGATAAATGCAAAAAGGTGATCAATATTGTTTATCTCTCTACTGCAAGAACTTCCCTCACCTCACGATGGCCTAAGTCCTTCCATAGGAGTGATTTTAATGAGGAATATAACGACATGGTCACCATGTTATCCAGAGTGAGAAGATTAAAGGATTCTCATTATTTTCAAAGTTGGATGTCTTATTACATAAATATAATCAGAAAGGGGGCTGCAAGAATTGATTGGGGAGAACATATCAGTGATGCGCTTTGTGCTCAATTGAAGGAGGTCAAGGCAACACTGAAGTTTTACATGACCTCGTACCTGGTTTACGCAGCTGCTTCAGTGAGGCAATATCCAGGTTTGTCTACCAAGGGTGATAGAAGAGTGGTGCCCGTTTGGGAGTACTATGACCAGCTGACAATCAAGAATCAAGGTAATCATTATAGAAGGTTTAATGAAGCCTTCTTTGTTGTATGGAAGTGCATTTTGATAAAGGCCTGCAAAAGAGAAGAATATCAGAGGCTGCTTACAGCACGGTGTCTCATTTTGGGTGTGTATTTCTACAATTTCCCACATTCACCTATATCTGAATTGGATGTTTCTCAGGTGAACCCTTCATTCTTCCAAGGTTCCCTTCAGACAAAATTGTCCTTATGGAGCTGTGCAAACAACTGATTAGTGTGCATGAAAAACAATCACAAGCACATAAGACTGGGCTAAAATTCCCAGAGTCAATTGGCAGGTATTCAGTGCTAACCAATCCCAAGGCTAAAAATATGGAGGAAGAAATGTAGTGGAATACCATGAGAAGATTCAAGGCCCGAACCGATTTTGACTTTCGTGGTATAAAGAACAAACTCAAAATGACTTATACTCATGTTTATAGGTTTGAGGATGTTTGGGCAGATTGTCAGAATGAGGAGGATATAAGAAGGATGGATTTCAGCCGCCTTACTCTGGAACAAATTGAAAATTTGGATCTAGCTAAGATCCCAATGACAATGAAAGACATAGATGACATAGTGGACCCTATTTATTACAAGAAGAAGATTGTTGACTCCCCAATTCCTCTTGTGCAATGGTCAAAGAAAGAAAGCAAAACTATTACATAGAGGATCTCTCCTATCTTAGCAAACACCAATGCTTGGTTGCTAAAATAGAAACTTAGGATGAAAGAGCTTCCCACTAGTTCAGGAGATGACGACAATGGTGATGGCCCATTAGGCAAGGCAACATATAATTTGAAGACTATACCATGTAGGTCATAGAGCTCAGGGTGGAAACACATGAGAGTGTGAAATTAGATTCTCAGACAACCATTAATTCTTTATTGAGAAGATTGGATCAAGAGAGGGATGAGAAAAATATCTTGAAGCAGAAGTGTGAACAGCTGACTAACATTCTTCTAAAGGTCAAACGATCTTCTCAAGAGATAGAGCCTATAGGATCTTCAATAGATACCGAAGCTCTGAAGAAGATTGGACAGGTGGGAGCTAAAGGTCGAGTGATGGATGAGTGGATTTCAAGGCTAAGGTCAGAAGGCTCTCATCTTTTGAGCTCAACAATGGAACTATTGTCTGGTTATGAAGTAATCCAGAGTCGGATGCAAGGACTCAAAACCTCTTTATCACAGGAGATTGAGGAGGTTGTGAAAAGTACTACCTTGTGGAGCAAAATGGAGGACTTCAAGATAGATGTCCTGGTTGAAAATAAGGTAATTCCCACAAGAGAGAAATACATTCAGATCTTGTCTTTATTGTCTCATAAGCAAGAGACAATGAAGTTAATGATTGCAGAGCTGGACCGGGAGAAGAAAGAAGGTGATGATGAGGTTGACCTTATTTTTGCTAAAGTTGGTGATCTCCCTTGCTATTTATATGATGGTGATCAAAAATCTCATCACTGTTGAAGTTGTCCCAAAAGAATTCCTTTCTTTGATGGATCAATGCACAAGACAATATTTCTCTCTTAATACATTTGATAAATTGTTAGAAATTTAGGTCATCTTTGAAGTCCTCGCTTCCATGTTGAAGGATGTTAAAAAGAAACAGGTGAAGATTCAAGATGCAATATCCCGCGTCCAAATCATCACAAGTTCTACCTTGATGCCGAACAAAGCAGAAATGAAAACCATCCTTGCTAAATTCGAAGATTTCCAGAAATCCAATGAAGAGGGGAATCAAGAATGAAGTCCCCCCTCCTAGCATCCTTTCTTCATGGGACTACACCGATAAATGTTGTTAATTTTTGTGCAGCTAAACGTTTTCTTTATGTAGTAGTTGTAGTAAAATGGGACTGTGTAGTTGAATAAGTCAATTACAGTGCCCACCTTTTTTTCAACTTCTTTTCCTATATAAGGAGGACCTTTTTGTAAATATTTTATCTTTTTCATGCTTAGCAAAACTCTGCAGATTTTTTATCCCAACTAAGACTTTGGGCTTTTTGTGGTGAAAATCCTATCAAACTAATAAAGAAAATAGTTTTGTTGATTACAAACTTTGTGTTGTATCAAGAAACTCATTTATATAATTTGATGTTCCTCTATCCCTTGAATCTATATTATCTTTACTTCTTTGATCATTAAGATATTGCTACGTGGTTAGAGAGCTCTCAAATCTTGCAAAGTAGACTTTGTGCTCTTAGCATACTTGAGAAATCTGCTGATAAATTAAGTAACTTGTGGTAAGCTTTGTATTGTTGCGATTATTTGTAGTTTAATGGATTAGAAATCTATACTTGAAGACTTTGAGCTTTAAGCTAAGTTTCTAATTTTTTAATTTGTAACGATCAGTGTGAATTAGTGTTACCATAAAGGAGACTTTGTGCTGCTTAATAGTAACTCTTGGTGTAGTTTGTTAGATTAATAGTTCTTTTCTTTAAGTATCTGAAGAGGTAGAGAAATTGTAAATAGGTGAAGGGAGAATACATAAACTCTGAAAAAAGAGAGTTATATGCCCAACACCAACCCACAAATTTAATTTCTTATTAATTAGAGGATAAATTTTATAGGGAACCTCCCCTTGATGAGAGGAGAGATCAATTTCTTACCATAGCGTTGTGTGAATTATATATTTTGTCATTAGTACGCTGGTGACAAAATATTCACCCAACATGTTTCTTGTTTATTTTTTATATATAAAGTTTCCGATTGAGTTTCAAGATCACTAATAATAACTTCTTTCATGTTTGATAGAATATTTCTAAGCTCCACCCTAGAAACACTAGTAGATGCTTTAGTGGTAGGCAAGAATCTAGAACTCTTAGATTTTCTTAGAGTTTATCAGGAGAAGATTCTACAACTCTAAAATAATTCTTTAAAATATAATTAGGATATGTCCCCTACTCCAATCAATTTCAAGGAATCTAAATAGTCCTCATTCACTCCTCTAAGGAACACCAACTTAAGAAACTTTGGGGAGAGTTTATTTTGATGTGACTTCCTTAAGAAAAATTGAAACCTCTCTATATAATCTTCAAGTGGTTTATCCTCCTTCTATGACATCCAGAAGATTTCATCCCTCTTCATGTCTCCCCCATAACAATAGTCTTGATACTTTTGCAAAAAAAAATATTTCATTTATCCCAGCCCACAATTGCATTCCTACCCAACCCCATAAAGTACAACAAAGAAACATCTTTCAATGTGGTTCAAAAAAGTTTCACCTAATGAGAATTAGTTGTATAATCATACCTCCAAAAATAGATGTCAAATTCAAACAAAAATGTATGAAGCTCTTTCATGATTAGGCCATGGAAATTAAGGTGGATAGAGGTATATTTTAAGAGTAGTGTCACACTCTAGCTCAATATTTTAAAGCCCAAATGTAATTGGACTAATAGGATTGTCTACTTCTTCATCAATCATTTTGTATATTGATTCTTCTATTGGTGTGGATGCATCTAAGGATATTTATTCTTCCAAGGATGTTGGGCTCCTTGTTGTATCAAATGAGTCTTGTTGATTCTTAGTGGATGGAAGGAATATTCCTAAGGCATCCCTCTACCACCACATGCAATGGAAGCTAAGCTTAAGGGTTTTCTTCCTGCACTATGTTAGCAAATGGTTTGAACTTTATCTTGAAAACTATACTAATCATAATGTCAAAAGATTAAAAACTTCTAATTAATGAACGCAAACAACATATAAAGAAATCTAAACTTGGAGATCCTAAACCTTAGCACTATCCTTGATAATGATACAAAAAATGATTGACTCCTAAGTGTAATAGATTGATTCATAAAATTCATGCATTTGGCTTAGCAGACCAAAATATCCTTTTCAAGTAATCTACTAACTTAGGTGGGCTAATTTAAATATAAACTAGGGAATCATATCTTCTTAGATGATGTTGGCACTATATGTGTAGTTGAGGAGACCCCATTTATTTTATCAACTATGTATAGGAAATTAACTAAAAGCAATAAACTAAATTGGAAGTATAACTATATTGAAAGTAAATCCAACTATACAACAGATGTTGCGTGTATTTATTCAATGATACAACAATTGCTATGGTGATTGTTTATATTTGTTGTAGCTTATTACACACAACTTATCCTAATAACTTATTATTAACAGCTAAATAGATTATCTAAATCAAAGAAATTGACTTAAATTATTCTACCATCCAATTAAAAATCTAAAATAGCATTAACAAAAATAATATAAACTACTAAGAGAATTACAATACCTCATAATCTCAACTATCAGTATTCAATCTTCAACTCAGAGATTCATTATCAACATTCATCATTTATTGTAAATTCAAAAGAAATACATAAACTAGTAATGGTCTCGTTGATTTACAAACAACAAAATCTAATGACTGATTGGTAATTGGTAACTCGTAAAATTAACATCAACTTTGGAAGGATCCAATATTTATACATGAAACCTAAGAGTTGGATTATTTGCAAACTCTAAAAAACTTACTAACAAATGTTGATTCCCCAATGATAGTAGGGAGAAACTAATACTTCCATAAACAACAATAAAGACCTAATTAAGTATAGTCGAGAGTGTCACAATCCTCTTTGAACTCTTACATCATTAAAGAACAATTAGAGTTGGAAATATGAAAGAACAAGACATCATGATTTCTGAACCATGTTTTGTCTTTTCACAAATTTTCCCTTGTTCCATGATTGTAACATCACTGAAAGGTGGTAAGAACTATTTTGTATTCTTCAACTGCTACTCCATAATTGTTGCCTCTACAATCAATACCTCTATCATTTGTGAGGCTAAACATGTTATAGATGTCGATCCTTCAACTGTGGGTTAAGAGTAGGGATTTGTTGCAGTTTATTTCCTTCAAAATTATCTCATCAACATGAACTATCATAATTAAATATCGAAACCGATTACATTCCATAAACATTCACAAAATCACATTCATTTATCAAAGTGATATATATGTCACCCAAAATAATTCAAACACCTAGTAAGGTTTCAAATATCATCTTAAAAGTATGAGGAATTTCATGGACAGTATAAGCTAAAAAAAGGAAATGAGGACAATTATGGGACACATCAACCAACATAATGAATAGAAGGTATGATGCTTTGATTGATTTTAAATTTGACAAAATTATAAAAGTCGGTAAATTTCAATGTTGAATTTGTATATGTTTGTTGCAATATAAGATATCTAAACCCTCAAAGAGTCTTAAAAAAAGATATAAAACCACCTTGGAGCCCTAGAATTTTGGATCTCAAAAGAGTTTAACTAAATACAACATTGGGTAACTTAGTCTAAACTAAGAGCAACTACCAGTTACAAGCTGAATGGGAAAATTCAACACCACTTTTGAAAATATCATCTTTAAAGTTTATTTATTAGAGTGTTTGAAATAATAAATAAAATCTAAGCATCTAACTCTATTTACCTTCATCATATTGGGCTTGGGATATTATCCAAGAAAGTTGAAATAGCTTTATTTAGATTGTTCACATTTATCCTTTTGTGATATTTTATTTTTATTTCCTACCTCAAATTGATTGTTTGATCTTATCCTATAACTTACCAAACTCTATTAATTCCTCTTGAAACCTTTGTATTTGGGCCTTGGCCTTTGTCATCATGTCAATTGATTCCTCAAGAAATCATTGATGTGGAGATTTAATGAAATTCTTGACAATCCTTGAGGTTGGTCATACTAATGATGGATTGTCTTAGAAGGTGTGGGAAAGATCTTCAACAAACCTCTCAATTTTGGCCACGACTTTACCTATTAAGCTCTCACTCTTATTCAATTTTTCCTTACACATTGTGAGTTTTTATTCTTAATTTGCTAGATATTAACCATTCCTCCAAAAATTCTTGACTTTTCTTATAACAAATTTCTAATTTGGCCAACTCAATAGGAGTGGCTCTCATTCTTTTTAAAATTGCGAGATATACTTCCCAAACCAACAGTTCATCATTAAGATCTTAAACTCAATTTGAGTTTCCAAACTTTCCTCATCACAGATATTGTGATAGGCTCTCAAAGATTCCATGATTATTGTCACAACCCTCCTTTATCACTTTTTGATTTTAAATACAACTCTATTATATTTTTGGATA